>NC_041403.2:6246475-6361475 GCF_900747795.2 Erpetoichthys calabaricus | reverse complement strand
GCACAGTGGCCTCCATCATCCATAAAGGGAAGAAGTTCGAAACCACCAGGACTCTTCCTAGAGCTGGCTGGCCATCTAAACTGAGCGATCGGGGGAGAAAGGCCTTAGTCAGGGAGGTGACCAAGAACCCGATGGTCACTCTGTCAGAGCTCCAGAGGTGCTCTGTGGAGAGAGGAGAACCTTCCAGAAGGACAACCATCTCTGCAGCAATCCACCAATCAGGTCTGTATGGTAGAGTGGCCAGATGGAAGCCACTCCTTAGTAAAAGGCACATGGCAGCCCGCCTGGAGTTTGCCAAAAGGCACCTGAAGGACTCTCAGACCATGAGAAAGAAAATTCTCTGGTCTGATGAGACAAAGCTTGAACTCTTTGGTGTGAATGCCAGGCGTCACGTTTGGAGGAAACCTGGCACCGCTCATCACCAGGCCAATACCATCCCTACAGTGAAGCATGGTGGTGGCAGCATTTTGCTCTGGGGATGTTTTTCAGCGGCAGGGACTGGGAGACTAGTCAGGATAAAGGGAAAGATGACTGCAGCAATGTACAGAGACATCCTTGATGAAAACCTGCTCCAGAGCGCTCTTGACCTCAGACTGGGGCGATGGTTCATCTTTCAGTAGGACAACGATCCTAAGCACACAGCCAAGATATCAAAGGAGTGGCTTCAGGACAACTCTGTGAATGTCCTTGAGTGGCCCAGCCAGAGCCCAGACTTGAATCCGATTGAACATCTCTGGAGAGATCTTAAAATGGCTGTGCACCGACGCTTCCCATCCAACCTGATGGAGCTTGAGAGGTGCTGCAAAGAGGAATGGGCGAAACTGGCCAAGGATAGGTGTGCCAAGCTTGTGGCATCATATTCAAAAAGACTTGAGGCTGGAATTGCTGCCAAAGGTGCATCGACAAAGTATTGAGCAAAGGCTGTGAATACTTATGGACATGGGATTTCTCAGTTTTTTTACTTTTAATAAATTTGCAAAAATCTCAAGTAAACTTTTTTCACGTTGTCATTATGGGGTGTTGTGTGCAGAATTCTGAGGAAACAAATGAATTTAATCCATTTTGGAATAAGGCTGTAACATAACAAAATGTGGAAAAAGTGATGTGTTGTGAATACTTTCCGGATGCACTGTAATATATACTGTATATATATGTGTTTGTGTGTATATATGTATGTATATATACTGTATATGTATATATGTATGTATATATATGTGTGTGTGTGTTTATTTGTATGTACATATATATATATACATACAAATAAACACACACACACACATATATATACACACTTATGCACACATGCATATATATATATATATATATATACTTATATACACACACACACATATATATACATACACATATACATATACAGTATATATACATACATATATACACACAAACACATCTATTTGCATATTTATACACACACACATATATATATACATACATATATACACACACATATACATATACAGTATATATACAGTACATACGTATATACACACAAACACATATATATATATATACTTACTTATACACACACACACTGTTAAAGAGACACGGATCACATTTAAGGGTGCACCTCCCAGCATGCATGAGAGTGTCTATTATGGGATGTTAAAAAGTGAAGAAGGTGCACGAGTGCCGCAATAGTCAATTCCGCATAAAGAAACATTTATTTGTTATAAGTAAGAATCAGCAGTGTACCGAGTTAAGATAAGTGTGCGTTGATGACCAGAGGTGGGTTCGTTTGCATTTTCCTTGTTTTTTCCTTACGTTATTGATTTGGATTCTATACTGCCGGTAAGCTAGTGCTTAATTTCAGTAATACTGCCATCTAGTGGACTTTGGGTACTTTATCAATAAGTTTTATGTATTCTTTTTTATTGTAGACCACACATACAAATACACCTATACCTATTCGAATGCAGGTGTATATCTCAAAATAAATGAGTTCAATTTCAAACTAAGCTGCTGTGTGGAATACTCTGCATCATTTGCCAGTATCCTGATCGACACTCCGGAGTGAACACTATAAGTCCTGAACATACGAAAGATAAAGTGGTCCTTTGCTACACACACACATACATATATATATATATATATATATATATATATATATATATATATATATATATATATATATTGTGACGTCCCGTCGAATAACACACTCAGGAGCCGCTTGTCCGGGGAAGTCTTCCAAAAATGCCGACTGGCTTTTTATTCAATCAGCCGCGATATAAACGGTGCCCTACAGCCGCCCGTTGTCTGGGTCACGGGGACACCTCCAAAATAACAAAAACTAATCACCTTCGTCCTATCTACCTCTCTTACTCTCCAAACAGTTACTTCCCTTCCGTACACCTTATACTGTTCTCCTCACTTTCTCCAGCCTCCAACTCCAACTTCCGGCCACCCACCACTTTTTATCACGCCCCATTAATTAATTAACCCAGATCCCTGTCACTCATCTCTCTCTCTAGGGAGGTGCCCCAAGCCCTTACAAACAGGGTTCCCTCAAGACTCCACCCCAACACTGCTTCCCTTCCCTATAGCCCATGCAATGGCAAGACACGTCACAATATATATATATATAGTTATATACACACACACTGTATATGTACACTGTGGAACACAGCCCGGACACAGACAGGTAGACATTGTTTAAGCACCACAACACGTTTATTTACAATACTAATATTTACAGGTGAAACACACGCAACCCCGAATTCCCCCAAACTCCAGGCCTCTCACACAATGCCTTCCTCTTTGGTCCACCTCCACTCCTCCTCCTCCACCACCACCACCACCACCTTCTCCTCCTCCTTCTCCTCCTCCTCCTCCTCCTAGCCCTTGCCTTATTCCTCCCGACTCCAGCCATTGAATGGAGGAAGGCGACCCCTTTTATAATCACCTGGACGTGCTCCAGGTGCCTCCCAATTAGCTTCCGCCGGCACTCCACAGTGTGGCAGAAGTGCCGGTTGCGCACCTGGAAGCACTCTGGGTGTCCCTGGTCGTCTTCCCTCCAGCACTTCCAGGTGTGACGGAAGTGCTGAGGACCAGGGTCTCCAAGCATCGGGGTGCCCCCTGGCGGTGACCACGGGCCCCTATAGGGTTGAGCTTCTAAGCTCTGTTCCCGTGGTCCCCAAAACCACACCTCGTGTTCTGGAGGAGGCATAATCCCTCCTCCGGTCCTTCTGGGCATCTGGGCTTGCCACAACACACAACACACATATATGTATACATATAAACACACACACACATACATATATACATACATACATACATACATACATACATACCTGTACATACATACACACACACACACATACGAGGTGTGTCTATTAAATAACGAGACTGTGATTCCACCTAGTAAACAAAGCAGTCCGAACAGGTTATGACTGCACACGTGGTGACCTTGAACAGGTCTGAACCTGCATGACAAGCAGCAACACTCTATGATGTTCAGTTGATTGTGAGTCGCCATTTAGTTTGATTGTGTTTTCTGTAGTGTGCCGAAAAAATGCTAAGTTTAAAGGTTTTGCAAAGATGGTCCCACGGGTTCTCACACCAGAGCAAAAAGAACGTCGCGTGGAATGTTGTGTTGACATTCTGCAGCAGTTTCACTCAGATCCAAACCTGTTTCATAAAGTAATCACTTGTGACGAAACCTGGATCTTCCAGTATGATCCTGAAACCAAAAGACAGTCAATGCACTGGAAAACACCGTCATCACCAAGAATGATAAAAAGCTGGTCAAACCAAGTCCAAATTCAAAGCCATGCTCATCGTGTTTTTCGATATCAAGGGTGTAATTTTGGAAGAACGGGTTCCAGAAGGCACAACAATTAACCAGCATTATTATAAGGAAGTTTTGATGAAGCTGAGAGAAAAAGTCAGAAAAAAACGGCCGCAACTGTGGGAAAATGGTTTGATTCTTCACCAGGACAATGCGCCTGATCACACAGCACTTTCTGTAAAGCAGTTTTTGACCGACAAGCACATCACTACACTTGAACATCCTCCATATTCGCCCGATTTAGCACCGTGTGACTTTAATCTTTTCCCAAAAATTAGATCAGTGCTTAATTGGGACACGTTTTGAGTCAGTTGATGTTGTAAAGAAGAAAACGTCGGATGTGTTAAAATAGCTGACAGAAACTGATTTGCTCCATGCCTTCGACCAGTGGAAAACAACACTGCAGCAATGTATTAGTACAAATGGGGAGTATATTGAAGGGGACGAGCATTAAATTTGTAATACATATAAATAAAGGTGAGTTATTTGATCAGTCTCGTTATGTGACAGACACACCTCGTATATATACACACACACACACACACACACACACACACACACACACACACACACATATATATATATATATATATATATATATATATATATATATATATCCATCCGTCCATTTTCCAGCCCGCTGAATCCGAACACAGGGTTACGGGGGTCCGCTGGTGCCAATCCCAGCCAACACAGGATGTAAGGCAGGAACCAGTCCCAGGCCGAGTGCCAACCCACCGCAGTATATATATATATATACATATATACTTAAAATTTTCATGAATATCCTTTAAACACAATTAAAACCTACCACATAAAAGTGAACATTTAAGGCACAGATTTTGCTTCCTTACTGCAACACCCAGTTAACCGTTGCTCTCCTAACACACCCGGCTTGTGACACTTTCTAGGCCATTTGGGCGAATTAATCTCTTAAAGAGACAACAGCCACCATCTTCACAAACCACAAGTACTTCTTTAGGCCTTCCATCTTTATCAATCCTACATTACGCGGGTCCAGCCCTATTTCACATTGATCCACTCCGGTGTTGCACAAACCGAACTTTATTTTCCCCGTTATATCTAGCTTACCATCAACGTGTGAAATAAGGCATCGCGTATAAAATATGAAACGATTAAAATGGCAAACATTTCCTGGGCATTCTATGCAAAGCCAAAAGGCAAACTGGCAATGTATAAAATACTTCCGCTAGCGACCAATGTTTCCTCTAATTATTTTAATAGATGCGCTGTATAATTATGCAATTCTGCAAAACAGGTTTATGACCAGATTAAATATGCACAATATCTATGTTTAATATTAGTTTATCAGCTGAGTGCACGGGAAATTAAATACAAGGCGCAATTTCATACAAAATAATGCGCGGCCGGGCCCCCTGAACAGTTCGGAGTCCTGACGTCAACAAGGGGCGGGGTGACTGGCGTTGTTCCGAGTGTGACAGAGACCGGATTTGTACCGACTTGGAACGGCTCGAGGGGCTTTGAACAAGTCTACGCCAGGTCACAATTCGCTTTATGTCCAAAGGAGTTCCTCACAGTTGATGACGTTCCTGATCGCGAAGTACCTCTTCGGTCAGCTGCTAGCTCTTAAGGTTTTGTTAGGCGTCGGTGCAAGAACAAGCGTTAAATATATGAAGTGTTTTTGTGCTAAAAACACAAGTAGGTGTAATTCAAAACGCCATTCTAGCCTTCTTTTGTTACAGCAAGTAGTTTGTTTTTAGTATTAAAATCGTGTACTTTATTTTGTATTTCTTTTTTCATGTTCATATACGTCTTTTTAATAAAGGCCTTTTCATGACACATTTTTCATACTTAGCCTAAATAGTATTTGTCGTTCTGTATAATGCCTAGCTATTAAATGCAATTTCCAGAGAAAGTTATAGCATATTAAAGTAACACGGACATTTCATGCTTTGCCTAAAAGCGTCACGCCTTAGATTCCCAATAGACATTCTATACAATACCTGCTTTTAACACACTGCAGCCTATAAGTACATAATTGCACAGTTAGAAATGAAACTCAAGACAGACAAGGTGAGAAAACTGCGTGTTTCCACAGTCTTAGCAATTCACAGAAAAACTGACAATAAGATTCCTCGTCCCCATTAACCCCTGCCACCCAGCAATCCTTCTTAAAGACACAGTCGCCCATTAAAACTGAAACGTTATCTGTCCCTGTTCTTAATACATTTATTTTATAGTTCAAGACTAGTTTATGTAACATATCTTCAAGTAAACACAACATAAAGTGTTAATATAAAGCTCGGCTCTCACGCGTTCCGTAACTACCCATGAACAGACGCTAACAGACTGGTGAGATGCCAGTGGGCTGCTGGATTGTGAAGGACCCTCGGTACATACTGGAACGGCGGTTGAGCTCAGGTTTTGTTGATCTTAGTATCCTGCCGACTACATTATAAAGATTTGTGTTCTGTCCACATTATCAGTTGCTTTTTCTAAGCTCAAAACTACCAACTTCATTTTCAAGGAGCGCTTCACACAATTAAAGTTTTCTTTGTCAAGGAAAGGCTCGTGACGAGGGAGCACACAGTGCAGTGAAGTGCCCTTTTTTAGATCAGGTATTTTGAAGGTTATTTCTGATTTCTTCCCTTTTTTATATATGTTTTCAAGACTAAATCTAATCGTTTTAATAAAGGACACTTGAGAAAACAAATAACGCATTTTTAAACGTACTTCACTCATGTAAAGTGCAATGTAATTCAAAATCACCTTTTTTGCGGGGCTGACTTTGGGCTGTGCCGTATCAGCAGTTACATCTGCTCCAATTACTATTCGGGGCTGAGCAGACCACCAACAGTCGTGAAGCTGCCTTTTAAGGGGCTTTAGCAATGCTGCTTGTTCTGCAGGTCCTCCAACTTGCAGGAAACACTCAGAGGTTGGTGGCAGGATTGGCACTCCGGTTATTGTAAAAAAAAAACTCGCAATGTTCAGTGTGGTGCTGAAGTGGCACCAGCCTCGGACCCCAATTGAGGTGGTTCGTCGTGTGGTGGGTGCGCATGCTCGCAACCTCCTTGTTTTACGATTCGTCTTCGGTATTATGCATTGACCGATCAGACTGGAGAAACGCAGGTGTCTGGAGCGCCGCGCTGCGGCGAATAAACAAACTGTGGCTTTGTGCCCGCGGCACTCGCGACACTGGCTTATTGACTTTGTAACGAATAACTCGACTTCACTTATTTCCCCGCTATCTGACATACGCGCTGCTTCATGACATTATCTTACATCCAGTAGCGTGTGTGAAGCCCTGGACGGGATGCCGCGCAGATCGGGTACACTGTAAAAAATGCTTGACTCCCCTAACTTAAAATTATCAAGCAAATAATTTCATCACTCTTTTTAAGAGCACAACTTTTTAGCAATTCGTTTTGTTTAAATAAAAAAATTAATTGACCCAACTTGTGTTAGGGCCAGAGTTATTGGCATTACTTAAAAACTTTACTTGTGTCAACTCATATTTTTTACATAAGTGGAAATTAAAAAAACAATTTGGACAACCCAACTTAAAAAGAGTGATGTAATTTGTTACTGCATTTTTTTAAATTGATATGTGATACAAAAATATATTACTTGCATGGATTAACTAAAAAAAGCTCATTAAATAAATGAAAAACTACATTTGTTTAGCAAAACTGTTTATTATTGTCTCTCAACAGACACCAATGAAAAACATATCTGTTAAAGTTTTTGAAAAACATTAGTGTTAAGCAAATCACTAGAATTGAACAATGTTCAACAAGAGCAAATTAAATCATCTGTTTAACAGAGGCACCTGATAAGCAATTTTTGTTTCATGTTAAAACAATTTAAACACAATAGAACAAACTAAAACATTTTCCATATAATATAAACACTAAGACAATATTTTTGTACCAGAGAAGAGATTGTTTACTCTATTCTTTCATGATCTAAACAAATGAACCTTAAAGATTTTAAACATCTCAAATTAAATAAAGATATTCAAAAACATTAAATATTTACAAACTGCAAAAAAGACAAAACTAAGATTTGCACATCATTTACCCTCAATCAACAGATTCTACTTATATATAATTTCTAACCTTGCAAAATGAATATCAACATAATTGATACGCCAGGCTAAAGCTTTAGAACTTGCAACAACTTATTTTTTAAGGACAGGGTACGAGCCGAACATTGTTCTCCAAGATTAAGAAAGACCTTCTGAATGGTCTCAAATGTGTACTTCCATTCTTTAGGATACTCCATATTTAAGGCATAAATCAACCCAAACAGTACACAAAAAGCAGTGGGATAATCCGGCAGTCCTTCAACCACAACAGTGTCCTCAATCACAACTGCCATGCTGTCTAGTGTCCCGGAATCTTCTTCATCTCTGACCATTTCAATCATCATGATTTTCACACCTTGAGTGTCCAATTCCTTTGACTTAGTTACCTTAAAAACATATAAACACAAATGTTGTAATGCACCACTGTGAGTAACATTTGTTAGTTTTATGATGATTGGGGGAAAAAAAAACTTCCCAAACAAGACTTGAATAGTGGTGTGTGCTCTCTCAGGTAATGTGGACGGCCTTTCAATGCAACTGATCTACGGTGTTCAGTTATGTCTGTAGTCTGGAAAGATGAAAGATTTATGGTATTATAAAACAATAAAAAGGAGAGACAAGCTTTCTTATATTGATATCACAACAATGTATTTACATGTCAATACATTTAAAAATAAATGTTAATTAATACATTTCTTAATTGCATAAATAGTTTCACATGTAAAATATGTTTTATGTCGCACTTCATTGGCCGTTTATGCTGGTCAACATCACTGCTGTTCTGAGCCTTATTCTGGGAGCACAGAGGACTCGACAGGAGGCACAATGGGGTTCCAGTTTACCAGAGGGTACACACAGACAGACCCCCATAATTCTCATACACTCACACCTGGACAATAGTCAGACCTAAGCTGTCTTTCATTGGTTTGTGGAAGGAAACTCACTTCACATTTAATTTAATGTTTTACATTTTTCAAATCACCATTAGAAGTATATTGGGTAATCTTTCTGCTTCTAAATTATTGGAAGTTTAAACATCACTTATTAAAGATGTAGAATTAGATGTTGAAGTTCTACATTCAGGATTACTGTTCAGAAAAATTCACATATGAAACCTGGTCTACCCGAGGATGAAGACATAAATGGAAAGTAAGGATCACATAACAGGACGGGAAAAGGTGAACACACTGAGTATGTAATTTACATGAATAAAATACAACTATAATAATTTTTATGTACAAAATTTACATTGGCTTAAATTGTCTGAGTGCGTCAGTGCTTGTGTGTGTTTATACTGTATATACAGTATCTGAACTGGTGCTTCATCCAGAGTGTCCCCTGCCCATTTGAAAACATTTACATAAGCATTTATATTGAGCACATGGTATCAACATGGTGTTGCATACAATGTCTACTGTAAGGTACAGTATGTAATGTAACAAGAATTATGCAACTAAATTGACAGGCAAAACAGACATGAATGCAAGGCAGCCTCATACACATTTATCAATATCCGGATGACAAAAAAACAAACAAAAAAAAAAAAACCCTATGTAAAAAATAATAAGTAGAAATCTTGAGAGGAAACAAAGTTTAAAATCCACATGAACTCTGAAAGCTTAGTCAAAATATAATTAGACATAATTACAGAAAAAAAAGAAATTAACTATTTCTTTACATGACTGGCACTAACTAACAAGAACTTGATTATCACCTGCTGATCAAGTCTTTCCAAAAGGGTCCCGATTTCATCACCTCCTTTTGTTCTGAACATGTGAATAAGCCCATTTGCATACGTTTCCAAAGCAAACTGGAAGGTTTTATAAGGTCGATTCCCGTTATTCGTTTGAATTCTCCATACACCTGAAAGATACATACAGAAATTACCAATGGCATTAATATTTATAAAATCCCATATTAAAAAATGAAATCAAATTCACATTTGATGCTGTAAGAAGAGGCCTGGCCATTTCTCTTTTACAAGTGACACTAAAGGTTGTTCTTGAACAATTTCTTGTCGTCTCATGGAGAATGTAATGTCCATTTTTTCATTTAGAAGGTTCATGTTGAAATTTTTCTTCTTAAGTTCATCTACCATGGCTCTTCTTTCACATTCCAGTACTTCTTCATTGATACCTGGTGGATGGTCAGGCAGGAAGTTTATCTCTGCATGCTTTGGTTTTTTAACACCTTTCTTTTTCTTTTGGTTTACTGTGACTTCAAAGCATCCAGCGCTGCGCAATTTTTGACGATAATTGCCCATCTTGTGCTTTAGGCTCATTTTCCATGCTTGCCACCCCTTATCAGGTCCAGGCTCAGACAAACAGGGGTGCTTAGAAACAAGTTCCCTTGCAACACTTTCAAACTCTTTGTCAGTGGGGTAAGCTTTGAAAGAATACATTAGCTCTGCTAATTTGTCTAAAATTTCCATTTTCATATCACAGGGCACATTCAAAGTTGTTTGTTCTCTCTCATATTGTTCATTGCCTTTTCTGAGGCGGATCTCTACGTCAAATGAAAAACTTGGTATGAAAAATTTTGATGGCCACTGACTTACACGGTGACAAGAACTGGATGAGCTTGGGCTGGACTCTACTGATACCAGACTAGCTGTATCTAAAGTGTCAAAAGAAACATCTGATGAGTCTTTGTCAGGTTGTTCTATTGGGCTCATCATTAATTCCCAAAAAATTCTTATAGTGGCTTTTTCGGGTGGAAGTTCCTCCACATTATGTAGATTGCAAAGCCAATAATCAAAGTCAGGATCTTCATACTGCATTGAAAATCCTTTCTCAATCTGTAGCTTTTTCGATAGCATTTCTTTGAGGTCTTCAAGTGAAGAAGGGTTGGGAATGGACACTTTTTGTATATTGTCAGGTCCAAGAATAACTCGATGTAGCATAGTGACAAATGTTACTAAAAAACAAGATAAAAAAGATGTTCACTATAATTACAATAAGTGGCTAACAAATTATAAATCTCTTGAGAGAAATTAAAAGCTTTCCTCTTATTTTGTAAGGTGTAAGAGGATAAAAGTCATTTAGCTGATCTGGACGAACAAGAATTACATCTCCATAGTTACACCTTGAAACTTCATACGACCGAAGATGTTCAATGTACCATGAGCTCTGTTTTTCAACAACAAATGAAACTTCAGAATATTTTAATAATAAATGGTGAATTAAGGCAAAGTCAGGTAGACCAGAACAAGAACCCACAGATATTACCATACCTTTTGAGTAAGTAGTTCCATGCAAACATACAGTATGTGTGACAGACACCATGTTTTGGCCTGGATACACTTTACTGATAATATCCTTAAGCTTTGGTTCAAGGAACTGGGTTTGGACCACCTTTACTTTGCCAGGCTGCAATAAAGGTTTAAAAAAATTGGGTGAGTCCAAAACATATGCCAGCAATAACTGATGTTGTCTTGTCAAAGTAACTACAATGTTTTTAAAACTGCGTGAATCACGAACTACCCTCTTGAAAAAACTATGCTTAGATTCAAACCTCATGCTCCACACATCAACTAAGGGGCCAAAACATCTTGTCATATTTGGATAATGCTCTATGAAATGGTGTTTGGGTTTTAGTTTTTCATTTGGAAACACTTCTTGAAACAGCTGTTTGTGTCCTGAGAGTTTTGACTCCAAATAGCACAATGTTTCCTCTGAAAATTTTTTGGAAAATGCAAGTTCCACAATATCCTTCAGGTCCATTAAAATTTCCCAAGTTTTCTCTTTTTCCGGCACTAAACCACCAATCATCAAAGATAAGAGTCTTAACAGTGTCCAATTCTCATGCCCATTACCACCAATTGTTTTTTTTTGAACTGAAGGTTTGTGAAATTTTTTGTGGCCGATTAACTTTATCAGAGTGCTCATATGGAAAATTCTGGATAATAGTGTTAAGGCAGTCAAGTGTGAAATAATTATCTTGAATCAACTTGTGCAAACAAACACTTAATTCAAAAGGCACAACACCCTCAAGAAAATCGTAAAGAAGGTCTGGTGGAAACCCAGTTACAGGGTGGAAAAAAGTCAAATGTTTACTCAACACACATTCAGCTTTCACACCACTGGCAGACTTAAGACTGGGGTTTGTTTTAAGCTGAGTGATTAAATCATCACGCCCCTGTTGTGTTCTTATTTGAAATAATCCTTGTCGTACATCTATGCTTTGAATGTCACTCAGTGATGCCAAACAGAAATGACAGAATTTGTCTACCTTGAAGCTCTCCTGGAATCCAGCAAGACTATGTGCAGCAAGATTATCGGCAGAAACAGCAAACACAGTTCCTCTGATGTTTCCAGAAAGTTTACTGATGTACAAACCTTCTTGTTCAAGCATCTTTAAATCTTTGACTAATGGATCAAAAAAAGTGTCATAACCAAACTGTTTTACATCCAGACTTTTGCTTAGAAGTGCTAACTGTATTGCATTGAGATTGCTTCGAAATTCTGATGGCCAGTTAAGAAGAACTCAGTATACTGCAGTTAACTTGTGTTTCTTGCGTGAAGTGCCAAGTGGATTGGCAACTTCAAAATCATCAATGTACAAACAAATAGCAATTCTAAACTCTCTGGAACCAAGAAGTTTGTTTTCTTTATAAAACTTTCCATCAAGATATGACATATAATATCCTGGTATCTCCACTGGAGTACTCAATGTGTTCTCCAAAACGTCATCTCGACCCAGCAAAGCTGTTAAGACTTTCAGTATGGGAACATAAACAAATGACCTGTTTTATATTCGGCTGAACACAAACTCAACTGGTTCAACTACAGCAAAGTTTTTCTTAAAATAAGCCTTTCTTTTGTGACCTCCTCCTTCACAAGCTTTTAAAAATGGGTTGCTTTTGTGAATGGTGTCTGAAATATTTGCAAGATCAGAGTTACCAAGAGTGCAGCCATTTTTCTTCAAAGTGTCCACAATAATATGTAAGGTTTGGGATTCTGAAAGTTCTGAGATCTCTTTTAAATTTTCAATAATCTGTTGCATTGCATTTTGTGAAACGTGCAGTACAGTCTGCATGCACAAAAAGAGAGCAGCAAGCTTATGTTCAATTGCTAAATCTAAATTTTCTCCTTCAACAACAATACTTGTTAAAATATTACTGCTACATGCCTCTGTGGTATCTTCACCATCATCAGAGTCCTCTAGAGTACAGCTAGCTTCACCTAATTCATCCTCTAGAACAAGGGTTCCCAAACTTTTTTCAGCCTCAGACCCCTTTACCAAAAACTTTTAAAACCGTCGACCCCCTAATTACATGCAATGGTTTTTCATATCCGCACTTGCTTTGATATGTTCGATAAGACAATGAACAGACATGTTTGTGCTACATGTATTTTCATGCATTCTTACGTGTGACTCTTTTAATGACACATTTTACCTTTTCGTTCGCAAATTTGGTATGTAATGTGTTTTTTTTAAATGATTTTACTTCTTAATTAGGTACCGATTGGAATCATAGATATTTTGAAGTAACAAACAAATAGCAGTAGTAAGGGGGTCTATTTTTGCTGTCGTTGACCCCCAAATTTTTTCATTGAAACTATCGACCCCTAGAAAGTTCAAATCGACCCCAGGGGGTCAATATCGACCACTTTGGGAACCCTTGCTCTAGAAGCACCACAGACGTTCTAAAATCCTTCAAGGCCTGATGTTTGTGTTTTCTATTAATGTGCACTCGGAATGTGGAAAGAATGTTGGTTTTAAAAGTACAATTAGACATTTCACAGTTTCGTAGTTTTTCAAGTGTCTGCTCAAGTGAATAATACAAGTCCTTTCTTTGCAAATGTCTTTGAAATTACAGTGTTCACAGTTAAATGTGGCACACTCCGATTTATCACTTTTAGAATGCACGCGGCTTAGGTGCGTTCTTAAAGCTCCTATTGTATTAAATAAAGCTAAACAGTCCAAGTACAAACACTGCACTCTTCTGTTGGTTAGATGATGCCAGTGTTTTAATCGATAGTGCTTAATCAGAATATGCTGTTTTTCATGTGAAAATTTGCAATAACGACAAGGTATTGATAGCGTGGACATTCTTTTGTTATTTAAACTCGACTTCCTTAAACTTAAAAATTGGCACATTCATTAACATTTCTGATACAACAAGACTATATGAACTGGGACTATTCTGGATTTTTGGCAGAAAAATAAAGAAGTGCAACTTAAGTGAAACGAAGGAAACTACTTAGATATGCAAAAAATTCACGGCTCACGCTGTTACACTTCCTCCTTTACGGCAGGTTAATTATTCGCGAATTATTATGAAGCTGACCACTTTCCTTAACTCACACTGTCAATGTCACAGAATATCACGTACCTTAGAACTTAACAAAATCTTCACAAAATACCACATGCAATGAAATGGAGTCACTTTCCTGGATCTTCCGGAAGTGTAAATCAAACAACGATTTGGACATGCGTGAATGAAACGTTTTTACCTTGTCGTAACTTAAAGTTTTATGTTTACTTTAAGGGCAATACTTGAAATGTGCCGTACTTGATATAACATTTTGTCTCAACTTCGTTTCCCACAAAAAGTTGAAGCAACTTATTTTTGTAGCCTTCCAGAACGATTTTTAGATTTATTTTTTTTACAGTGTACTTGTAATCTCGTTAGCGGTCAGGATTTGCCCGAGCAGACAGATCCCGGATGTCGCGCGTTCCGAGGACTGCTGTCAGATGTTCCGCCCTTTCAGGAGCCCCACGGTCTTCTCCACCCCACCTACTACTGGGCCCCTGATAAACACGACGTCACACTCTAGGTCTGCTGCACAAAGTCCGTCCTCTTCAAGTTAAAGGCAGCCTGACAACCGAGCGGAGCGCATTTCAGTCCGCAATGTCGGTCTTGTGGCTGTGGGAGCAGTTGGACACCCGAAGCGCCATCATTTTCATCGTGGTGCTGTTGCTTGTGTCGGATTATCTGAAGCACAGAAATGGCAAAAACTTCCCACCGGGTCCTTTTTGGGTGCCGTTTGTGGGCGACTTGTTCAGTATGACTTCAGATCAGCCGCACCTCTACATGGCAAAGGTGAGTCTGAACCCCGAACTCCAAAAATAAAGACGGCAGACAGTTAGGAACAAAAGTGGTGCTACAGAGAAACTGAATTTGGATCTCTCATGAACTATCCATGTGAACGTCCCGGAAACAACTTTTATTTACCCTGATAGCAAACTTCCAGCGGGCCACTAAGTGGGCTCTTAGCGGCCAGATCAGTGGTCCCGGTCCGCTGGAATTTTGCACATCGGGCCCGTTAGTGGCGGCCCGCTAGTCGGTCCTCGGGTGCCAGGAGAGCACTTGCCGACAGAAGCCCACCCTTCAGCCGCTATATGCCTTTACATTCTATGTTAATTTTAAATATTGTTGTTGGCAGTTAATTAATTGACCAGCACTCATATAAGCAAAAATTAAACTTGACCACAACACGCTTAAAGAAAGTCTTGATATTTTTATTAGACCAAAGAATATGCAACAATAGCAATAATAATACTGATAACATAATAATTTTTTTTCCACACACTTTTTATCTACAATTTCCTCCTTTCACATGCAACACCACCTGTACAAAGATAGCAAAAAGAAGAAAAAGAATATGGGATTATAAAAGAACTTTAGTGTAAACACAATTAAAGCCTACATTACAAATGTCAGTCAGTCAGTCAGTCAGTTATTAACCAACCCGCTATATCCTAACACAGGGTCACGGGGGGCCAATCCCAGCCATCACAGGGCACAAGGCAGGAACAAACCCAGAGCAGGGTGCCAGCTCACTGCAGGGCACACACACACACACCCTAGCCCAGTGGTTCTCAAACTGTGGGGCGGGCCCCCCTAGGGGGGCGTGAAGTAACAAAAAGGGGGTGCGAAGATGTGCAAAAAAGAAAACAAGAATCGAAAATATGAAAAATACATCTAATGAAACCAAAATAAATTAACTTAAACTACATTCTGATACTAGAAAAATAAATATAGAGTTAGATAAATGTCGATAAAAGTTAAGTAGGTATAATAAAATATACATCCATCCATCCATCCATTTTCCAACCTGCAGAATCCGAACACAGGGTCACAGGGTATAATAAAATATGCATCTATGATATATCATTAATTAAAAAAGAACACATTTGTATTAGTGGGCTCTTTTAAAAAAAGAAAAAAACCTTAGGGAGGTCACGATTAAAACTGTTATGAAAACCCGGGTTGCAAATACTTAAAGGTTGAGAAATGCTGTCCTAGGGGCAATGTCTTAACCTGCATGTCTTTGGACTGTGGGAGGAAACCCATGCAGACACGGGGAGAACATGCAAACTCCACCAGGTGTCCTTACTGCAAGGCTCTGTGCCACTGTGCTGCCCACATTACAAATATGTTTCTGTTAAATATTCTGCTTTTATTCCATTAAAGAGAGGTTGGCTTGTTGCACGTTCCGTTTACTTCCTTATTCTAAACCATAATACACTTGACATCCTATAATATACGGTTAATCCCATCAACTCTGCTTATAAAGAAACTGACATCCCCGTGGATGCTATAGTCTCTGCATTCATTCTCCGCCATTTTCGGCCCCCCATCTCCGACACAGGTGCTTTTTCGAGGCTGAGTCACCTCCAGCTGCTGGTCCTCTTCGGTGGCTTCCTTTGTGGTGGGATTTCTCCCGACTGCCCCTGCCATTACACGGCTACTTGCTGTTAACTTCTGTTATCTACTCCAGTGTATTAATGAGCATAATAAAGACAGACTTACTGTATAATACAAGGGTGTCCCAAAAGTCACTATACACTTTTAATAAATTACACAAGAAACTGAATTTATTAATACTTCTAGCATCAACAAATGCGTCGTTGCAGTTTTTCTTGCTAGGTTTGCCATCACGTTCCAACGCCTTGAAGACTAGTTGTGTACCTCCACATGAGCGCCTCCATTTTCAGCCACCTTCGGAACGCAAGCCTGTCCGACGTTTTGCATCATCTCGTCCCCGACCTCGCTGCAAGCCGTTTGGATTCTTTCCTCGAGCTGTGACAGGTTAGACACCTTGCTTTGATATAGCCCCACAAAAAAATAAATGTTACAAGGTGTAAGGTCAGGGGATGGCAGAGCCCAATCGAGGGAACCCCTTTGACCGATCCATCAGTCAGGAAACGTGATGTTCAGGAAATCTCTGACTAACCTGGCAAAGTGGGGAGGGATGGAGCCATGGTTAAGGGAATAATACACTTACAAAGACTGCAAAGCCTGATAATGCTGATTAACACCAGGTTGGTCAGACGCTCTTGTGACTTGGAACTCCTGTACATGCAGGAATTATAACATAACCCAGATTGATTCGGGTAACACAGATTACATTATTTCTCTGACTTACCTGACTGGACTAGTTAGAAAAAGAGCAAGAGAGATGAAATAAGTGAGGTAAACACAATCTCAGAATAACACTGAGGTTGGACAAATGACCCCCTAACACATTCATGGCGCATACAGGGCTGAGGGAGGGAGAAGGAGCGGAGGAGGCCCTTTTCAAAGGTCTTTTCACCCGTGGGTTCAATTTCCTGTGTGGAAGTAACCAGAGGTGGTCTTAGGGGTGTGCAAGGGGGCCTAGGGCTGACCAACCCCACGCAGAGCCGGTTACATCAATCTTTGTTACCAGTATGTGTGGGTTGTATAAACTTACATATGAATTTAATAAAAAAATACACTGGATTTTCTCATTACAGTATTCAGCTAAATTTTTGCAAGATAAAATGCAGACTTTATGAAAATATAATTGGAGAATATAACTTGACAAATTCTCTCAAACTTGACACGCAGACCTCATAAGCAGGACCCCCTTAGGCGCGGGGGGCCTGGGGCGGTCGCCCCCCTTGCCACCCCTAAATGCCACTCTTGGAAGTAACCCCCGAGGAAGACAGGAATAGTTCATTCAATCAGCTTTTATTCAGTCACAATCGAGTACATGGATTCACGCGCTGCAAGGCAGAAGATCGCAGATTTACCTTTTCAGTTGCCTTTTTATTTTTTCTTCCCTCCTCGTTCCACTTACGTCTCAAAAAGCATAATATCGTTTACCTAAGCATTTCATCGTGTATTGCGCAAATCGGCCAACTGTTTCTGTTTTGTGTACGGGTCAGATAGAGCCCTTGAAGAAGGAAAGGTCATCTTTCCAGTGTCTCACAGACGCGTTCCTAAAGAAGGAAGATGTCCGAGGTCAGCTTACTGCACCCTGTCTTATGACAGACGCCTGTAGGAATAACTAACCTGCCGTTATGGCAGAACAGATTTGTCAGCTTTTAACCCTTAGTAGCTTGCAAGCAATTACATTTTCTTTCACACCTGTCCCATGTGAAATAGTCATATTAAAAAGTTTGGGGCCCCCTCTTAATTCTTTGGATTTTTGGTTCTCATTGGCTGAGCTTTCAAAGTAGTAACTTCCTTTTAATATCTGACATGCCTTATGGACACAGTAGGATTTCAGCAGTGACATTAAGTTTATTGGATTAACAGAACCCCTCCTTTAACCGTCACCTTATCGTGGTGGAGGGGTTTGCGTGTCCCAATGATCCTAGGAGCTCTGTTGTCCGGGGCTTTATGCCCCTGGTAGGGCCACCCAAGGCAAACTGGTCCTAGGTGAGGGATGAGACAAAGAGCGGTTAAACAAACCTCCTATGAAGAAAAACAATTTTGGACGGCATTTTCCCTTGCCCGGACGCGGGTCACCGGGGCCCCACTCTGGAGCCAGGCCTGGAGGTGGGGCTCGATGGCGAGCGCCTGGTGGCCGGGCCTGCACCCATGGGGCTCGGCCGGGCACAGCCCGAAGAGGCAACGTGGGTCCCCCTTCCCATGGGCTCACCACCTATGGGAGGGGCCAAGGAGGTCGGGTGCAGTGTGAGTTGGGTGGTGGCCGAAGGCGGGGACCTTGGCGGTCCGATCCTCGGCTACAGAAACTGGCTCTTGGGATGTGGAATGTCACCTCTCTGAAGGGGAAGGAGCCTGAGCTAGTGCGCGAAGTTGAGAGGTTCCGGCTAGATATAGTCGGACTCACCTCGACGCACAGCTTGGACTCTGGAACCAATCTCCTTGAGAGGGGCTGGACTCTCTACCACTCTGGAGTTGCCCCCGGTGAGAGGCGCCGAGCAGGTGTCGGTATACTTATTGCCCCCCAACTTGGAGCCTGTACATTGGGGTTTACCCTGGTGGATGAGAGGGTAGCCTCCCTTCGCCTTCGGGTGGGGGGACGGGTCCTAACTGTTGTTTGTGCGTATGCACCGAACAGCAGTTCGGAGTACCCACCCTTTTTGGAGTCCCTGGAGGGGGTGCTAGAGGGCATACCTTCTGGGGACTCCCTCGTTCTGCTGGGAGACTTCAATGCTCACGTGGGCAATGACAGTGAGACCTGGAAGGGCGTGATTGGGAGGAATGGCCCCCCTGATCTGAACCCGAGCGGTGTTTTGTTATTGGACTTCTGTGCTCGTCACGGATTGTCCATAACGAACACCATGTTCAAGCATAGGGGTGTTCATATGTGCACTTGGCACCAGGACACCCTAGGCCTCAGTTCGATGATCGACTTTGTGGTCGTGTCGTCGGACTTGCGGCCACATGTCTTGGACACTCGGGTGAAGAGAGGGGCGGAGCTGTCAACTGATCACCACCTGGTGGTGAGTTGGCTTCGATGGTGGGGGAGGATGCCGGTCAGGCGTGGTAGGCCCAAACATGTTGTGAGGGTCTGCTGGGAACGTCTGGCAGAGCCCCCTGTCAGAAGTAGCTTCAACTCCCACCTCCGGCAGAACTTCGACCACATCCCGAGGGAGGTGGGGGACATTGAGTCCGAATGGGCCATGTTCCGTGCCTCTATTGTTGAGGCGGCTGACCGAAGCTGTGGCCGTAAGGTGGTCGGTGCCTGTCTTGGCGGCAATCCCCGAACCCGCTGGTGGACACCGGCGGTGAAGGATGCCGTCAAGCTGAAGAAGGAGTCCTACAGGACCCTTTTGTCCTGTGGGACCCCGGAAGCAGCTGATAGGTACCGGCAGGCCAAGCGGAATGCGGCTTTGGTGGTTGCTGAGGCAAAAACTCGGGCGTGGGAGGAGTTTGGGGAGGCCATGGAGAATGACTTTCGGACGGCTTCGAGGAGATTCTGGTCCACCATCCGGCGTCTCAGGAAGGGGAAGCAGTGCAGTGTCAACACTGTATATGGTGGGGATGGTGCTCTGCTGACCTCGACTCGGGATGTTGTGGGTCGGTGGGGGGAATACTTCGAAGACCTCCTCAATCCCATTAACATGCCTTCCAATGAGGAAGCAGAGCCTGGGGACTCAGAGGTGGGCTCCCCCATCTCTGGGACTGAGGTCACCGAGGTGGTCAAAAAACTCCTTGGTGGTAGGGCCCCGGGGGTGGATGAGATACGCCCGGAGTTCCTCAAGGCTCTGGATGTTGTAGGACTGTCTTGGCTGACACGCCTCTGCAACATCGCATGGACATCAGGGACAGTGCCTCTGGATTGGCAGACCGGGGTGGTGGTCCCCCTCTTTAAGAAGGGGGATCAGAGGGTGTGTTCCAACTACAGAGGGATCACACTCCTCAGCCTCCCTGGAAAAGTCTATTCAGGGGTCCTGGAGAGGAGGGTCCGTCGGATAGTCGAGCCTCAGATTCAGGAGGAACAGTGTGGTTTTCGTCCTGGTCGCGGAACAGTGGACCAGCTCTACAACCATAGCAGGGTCCTGGAGGGTGCATGGGAGTTTGCTCAACCAGTCTACATGTGTTTTGTGGACTTAGAAAAGGCATTCGACCGTGTCCCTCGGGGAATCCTGTGGGGGGTACTCCGAGAGTATGGGGTACCGGCCCCCCTGATAAGGGCTGTTCAGTCCCTGTACGATCGGTGCCAGAGCTTGGTCCGCATTGCCGGCAGTAAGTCGAACCCGTTTCCAGTGAGAGTTGGACTCCGCCAGGGCTGCCCTTTGTCACCGATTCTGTTCATATCTTTTATGGACAGAATTTCTAGGCGCAGCCAGGGTGTTGAGGGGGTCCAGTTTGGTGGGCTCAGGATTGGGTCACTGCTTTTTGCAGATGATGTTGTCCTGTTTGCTTCATCAGGCCGTGATCTTCAGCTCTCTCTGGATCGGTTCGCAGCCGAGTGTGAAGCAGCTGGGATGAGAATCAGCACCTCCAAATCCGAGACCATGGTCCTCAGCCGGAAAAGGGTGGAGTGCCCTCTCAGGGTTGGTAGCGAGATCCTGCCCCAAGTGGAGGAGTTCAAGTATCTCGGGCTCTTGTTCACGAGTGAGGGAAGAATGGAGCGTGAGATCGACAGGCGGATCGGTGCGGCATCCGCAGTAATGCGGGCATTGCATCGGTCTGTCGTGGTGAAAAAGGAGCTGAGCCGCAAGGCGAAGCTCTCAATTTACCAGTCGATCTATGTTCCTACCCTCACCTATGGTCATGAGCTATGGGTAGTGACCGAAAGAACGAGATCGCAAATACAAGCGGCTGAAATGAGTTTCCTCCGCAGGGTGTCTGGGCTTTCCCTTAAAGATAGGGTGAGAAGCTCAGTCATCCGGGAGGGGCTCAGAGTAGAGCCGCTGCTCCTCCGCATCGAGAGGAGTCAGATGAGGTGGCTCGGGCATCTGATCAGGATGCCTCCTGGACGCCTCCCTGGTGAGGTGTTCCGGGCACGTCCAACCGGGAGGAGGCCCCGGGGAAGACCCAGGACACGCTGGAGGGACTATGTCTCTCGACTGGCCTGGGAACGCCTTGGGATTCTCCCGGAAGAGCTAGAAGAAGTGGCCGGGGAGAGGGAAGTCTGGGCATCTCTGCTCAAGCTGCTGCCCCCGCGACCCGACCTCGGATAAGCGGGAGACAATGGATGGATGGATGGATGGATGGATTAACAGAAAATATGCAATATGCATCATAACAAAATTAGACAGGTGCATAAATGTGGGCACCGCAACAGAGATATGACATCAATACTTAGCTGAGTATCCTTTTGCTCCTTTGAGCCTCTAGACGCTGTTCTCCTATAGCCTTTGATGAGTGTCTGATTCTGCATGGAGGTATTGTTGACCATTCTTCATACAAAATCTCTCCAGTTCAATTTGAATGGACAGCCTGCTTCAAATCATCACCATAGATTTTCAATGATATTCAAGTCAGGGGACTGTGACGGCCATTCCAGAACATTGTAGTTCTCCCTCTGCATGAATGCCTTTGTAGATTTCCAACTGTGTTTTGGGTCATTGTCTTGTTGGAATATCCAACCCCTGCGTAACTTCAACTTTGTGACTGATGCTTGACATTATCCTGAAGAATTTGTTGATATTGGGTTGAATTCATCCGACCCTCGACTTTAACAAGGGCCCCTGTCCCTGAACTGGCCACACAGCCCCACAGCATGATGGAACCTCCACCAAATGTGACAGTAGGTAGCAGGTGTTTTTCTTGGAATGCGGTGTTCTTCTTCCGCCATGCAAAGCGCTTTTTGTTCTGACCAAATAACTCAATTTTTGTCTCATCAGTCCAAAGCACTTTGTTCCAAAATGAATCTTGCTTGTGTAAATGAGCATTGGCATGCAACCAGCGACTCTGTGGCGTGAGTGCAGAAAGGGCTTCTTTCTCATCACCCTGCCATACAGATGTTCTTTGTGCAAATTGTGCTGAATTGTAGAACGATGTACAGATACACCATCTGCAGCCAGATGTTCTTGCAGGTCTTTGGAGGTGATCTGTGGGTTGTCTGTCACCATTCTCACAATCCTGCTCATATGCCGCTCCTGTATTTTTCTTGGCCTGCCAGACCTGCTGGGTTTAACAGCAACTGTGCCTGTGGCCTTCCATTTCCTGATTCCATTCCTTACAGTTACAGAAACTGACAGTTTAAACCTCTGAGATGGCTTTTTGTAGCCTTCCCCTAAACCAGGAGAATCAACAATCTTTGTTTTCAGATCTTTGGAGAGTTGCTTTGAGATCCCATGCTGTCACTCTTCAGAGGAGAGTCAAAGGGAAGGAAGCACAACTTGTGATTGACCACCTTTAAATACCTTTATATCTCATGATTGGACACACCTGTCTATGAAGTTCAAGGCTTAACGAGCTCATCAACCAATCAGCATTGAGCAGTGACAGGCATTCAAATCAGCACAATGACAAGGGGACCCACATTTGTGCACAGCCAGTTTTTCACATTTGATTTAATTTCATACACCTAAATACTGCGTCACTAAAAATCTTTGTTCGGAAAACACAGCAGTACTCAGATGTTCCTAGGAAATTAAAGACATACCACTGTTATCTTTCTGGTTGAAAAGAGAGTCAATTTTTATACAAGCTGAGAGGGGGTCCCAAACATTTTTATAAGACTGTAAACAGAGTTTTCATAATGTTTTCAAGAGAAGGTCTCTTTTTGCATGTGCGGGGCCTGGTCAGGCCTGGTGTGAGAACTTGTAGCGCTTAGAAGTCATAGTTCTTCACTGAGAATGAGCTCTACTAATTTAAATTTGTTCATATTACATTAAAATTATTTTCAAAACACTCTTTGAATTGGCTGCAACCCCCAGATATGGATTCCCAGGTCCGTCGCCTCCTCAGCCAAACGCACGCCACTGATCTTGGCTCCACTTCTATTTTCCCTTTGTCTGCTCCAATTGAGGGCCATCTTTTACAAACATGATGTCACATCTCATTGTTATGCTGGTGATACGCAGTTGTATCTCAAACAGTCCTGACATCACTTCATCTGTTGAAATGCTTTGAGGATATGAAACAACCCTAACCCTAACCCTAATTGGATGGCACAAAATTTCTTACAATTACACGAAAATAAAACCAGAGGTCATTCTTGTTTGGTCCTACTACATCTGCAGTTGAAACGGGCACTCAGGCAGGCTCCTTGGCAGCAGTGATTCATAATGTTGTCAAAAAACCGAGGTGTCATCTTCAAGTCGTCACTAAAGTTTTGAAAAACAAATCTCTGCCGGTAGCAAAGTTCAGTTTTTACCAGTTGAGGCAAATTTCTAAACTGAAATCCTGTCTTTCACAGAAGGACTTGGAAACAGTCATTCATGCCTTTATTACATCTCACCTAGATTATTGTAATTTGTAATATGTGGAACTGCCCAAATCTGCTCTGTCATGCTTTCGGTGGGTTCAAAACTCTGCAGCGAAATTCTTAATGGGGTCAAGAAAAAAGGATCACATCTACGCCATGTTAGCCTCTCTCTCCACTGGCTACCAGTGAGGCGTCGCATTGATTTTAAAATCTTGTTTGTTTTTAAAGTCTTGCATGGTCTCTCATTCCAAAAGTTTTGGGAATGACAAAAATATGAATTTTTACAAAGTTCTTATTGTGGTAATTTGTATCGACTCCAGAATGTTCTGATGAGTGATCAGATTAATTGCAATTAATTGTAAAGTCCTCCTTTGACATGAAAATGAATTTCATCCCAAAAAACCACTGCATGTCAGCCCTGCCACCAAAGGACCTGCTGACGTCATTTCAGTGATCTTCTCGTTAACACGGGTGAGAGTGTCGACGAGGAAAAGGCTGGAGGTCACTCTGTCATGCCGAATGAGTTAGAATAGAGAGGTGAAGAAGACTTCAGGGTGCCCAAGAAGGTCCAGTAAGCTCCAGGAGCTTCTCCTAAAGTTGATTCAGCTGTGGGCACCGCCAGGGCAGAGCTTGCTCAGGAATGGCAGCAGGCAGGTGTGAGTGAGGCGAAGTCTTTTGGAGGATGGCTTGGTGGGTGTGAAGATGGGCAGCAAAGAAGCCATGAAAAACATCAGGGACAGACTGATATTCTGGGATTGGACTGCTGAGGACTGCTGGGGGAAAGTCATTTTCTCTAATGAATCCCCTTTCCGATTGTTTGGGTCATCTGGAAAAAAGAAAAGGTGAGCGGCGCTACCATCAGCCCTGTGTCACGCCAACAGTAAAGCATCCTGAGACCATTCATGTCAGCCAAGGCATGAGAGCAACTTCTGCCTACCATCCAAGAACAGTTTGGTGACCAACATGATGGAGCACCGGGCCATAAGGTAAAAGTGAGAACTAAGTAGCTCGTGAACAAAACATCGAAATTTTGGATCCGTGGCCATGAAACTCCCCATTGAGAACTGAAGAGGCGGGTGGACAAACACAAACCCACCAATTCTGACAAACTCCAACAACAGCAACAACATTTATTTCTATAGCACATTTTCATACAAATAATATAGCTCAAAGGGCTTTACATGATGAAGAAAAGAGAAAAAAAGACAAAGTAAGAATTAAAATAAGACAACACTAATTAACATAAAATAAAATTAAGGTCCGATGGCCAGGGAGGACAGAAAAAACAAAAAAAAACTCCAGACGGCTGGAGAAAAAAATAAAATCTGAGGGGGTTCCAGACCATGAGACCACCCAGCCCCCTCTGGGTATTCTACCTCACATAAATGATCAGTCCTCTTTGTATTTAGGGTTCTCATGGAAGGACTTGATGATGATAGTCATGTAGACGTCTGACTTTTAATCCATCAATGTAGGAACATCACGGTGCTTTGATTAGGTGGTGGTGGCACAGGTCGCCACCACAGAAAACCGAGAAAAAAAAAACAGAAAAGAGAGTAGGGGTTAGTACGGATTTTAGAGCTTCCATGAATAGTTATGATAATTAATTGAATATACAGAGCATCAGGATTAAACTGAAATGAAGTTATGAGAAGGCCATGTTAAAGTAATGTGTTTTCAGCAGTTTTTTAAAGTGCTCCACCGTATCAGCCTGTTGAATTCCTATTGGTAGGCTCTTCCATATTTTAGGTGCATAACAGCAAAAGGCCGCCCGCCTCACCACTTCTTTTAAGTTTAGCTCTTGGAATTCTAAGCAGACACTCATTTGAGGATCTGAGGTTATGATTTGGAATATAAGATGTCAGACATTCCAATATATAAGATGGAGCGAGATTATTGAAGGCTTTGTAAACCATAAGCAGTATTTTAAAATCAATTCTGAATGACACCGGTAACCAGTGTAGTGACGTCAAAACGGGAGAAATGTGTTCGGATTTTTCTTTTCCAAGTTAGGATTCTAGCAGCTGCATTCTGCACTCGTTGCAAACGATTTATGTCTTTTTTGGGTAGTCCTAAGAGGATTGCGTTACAGTAATCTAGTCGACTGAAAACAAAAGAGGGAACTAATTTCTCAGCATCTTTCAGTGATATAAGAGGTCTAACTTTTGCTATGTTTCTTAAGTGAAAAAATGCTGTCCTAGTGATCTGATTAATATGTGATTTAAAATTCAGGTTACAGTCAACAGTTACCCCTAAATTCTTTACCTCCATCTTGACTTTTAATCCTAATGCATCAAGTTTATTTCTAATAACCTCATTATATCCATTATTGCCAATCACTAAAATTTCTGTTTTCTATTTATTTAGCTTGAGAAAATTACTACTCATCCATTTAGATACACAAGTAAGACTTCCATCCATCCATCCATTTTCCAACCCGCTGAATCCGAACACCGGGTCACGGGGGTCTGCTGGAGCCAATCCCAGCCAACACAGGGCACAAGGCAGGAACCAATCTCGGGCAGGGTGCCAACCCACCGCAGGACACAAGTAAGACTTTGTGTCAGTGAATCAGGAGAGTCGGGGTCATCAGGTGCTATTGGTAAATACAGCTGTATGTCATCAGCATAGCTGTGGTAGCTCACGTTATGCCCCAAGATAATCTGACCTAACAGAAGCATGGAGATCGAAAAGAGCAGTGGACCCAGGATAGAGCCTTGTGGACCACCATATAGGACATCATGTGTCTTTGAAGTATAATTACCACAACTAACAAAGAATTTTCTACCTGCCAGGTAGGATTCAAACCAATTTAAGACGCTGCCAGAGAGGCCCACCCATTGACTAAGGTGATTTCTAAGAATATTATGATCAGTGGTGTCAAATGCGGCACTCAGATCTAAGAGGATGAGAACAGATAAATGGCCTCTGTCTGCATTGACCCACAAGTCATTGACTACTTTAACGAGTGCAGTTTCTGTGCTGTGATTTGTTCTAAAACCTGACTGAAATTTATCAAGAATAGCAGGTTTATTAAGGTGCTCATTTAGCTGTATAATGACTGCTTTCTCTAGAATTTTACTTGAGAAAGGCAGGTTAGAAATGGGTCTAAAATTTTCAAAAGCAGAGGGGTTGAGATTATTTTTCTTGAGTAGGGGTTTAACTACAGCAGTCTTAAGACAGTCTGGGAAGACCCCCGTATCTAATGATGAGTTTACTATGTCAAGAACATTATCAATTAGCACGCCCGATACTTCTTTGAAAATACTTGTTGGTATTGAGTCGAGGACGCAGGTAGAGGGTCTCAGTTGAGAAATTATTTTATTTAAATCAGGTAAATCTATCCTGCTGAAAGAAGAACTCCAAGCATTGATTATGCAGGAATGGGCAGCTGCCATCAATCAGGATTTGGCCCAGAGGTTGATTGCCAGCCTGCCAGGGTGAATTGCAGAGGTCTTGAAAAAGAAATAAGGGCCAACACTGCAGATATGGACTCTTTGCATGAACTTTACGTAATTGTCAATAAAAGCCTTTGAAACTTCTGAACTGCTTGTAATTCTACTTTGGTATATCAGAGAAACCTCACACAAAAAGATCTAAAAACACTGAAGCAGCAAACATTGTGAAAATTAATATTTGTATCACACTCAAAACTTTTAGCCACGACTGTTTAAAAAAATATTGACAGCCTATTATTACCTACAGGATCTGTCCAGGAGTAAACCAATGAAATTTCGTCTGGGGTATTTAAACATACAGTAACGTGTGGTTTGGTTGCTGTCGAGTAAATTTTAGTGCCCTGCAAACACTAATCAAAATCATTTTTGCTGGAATATGTCTCCTCTTGGCCATGGGCAAATAGCTGAATCTGATAGCAGGCAGTGTAAATATTTTCAGAGTGTTTACTTATTAGCTAGCCATCGGGGCGTCTGAAGGAGAAAGTCCTCATGCCCTGTGTATCTTCTTTCCTGCCCAGCTTTTTGTTTGGCTTAAGTCCCAGTGCAGTTCACTTGATTGTGATGCACTCTTCTGTCTGTTGGAAGTCCAAAGCCTTAACCACCACACCGCACAACCTGCCATTAAAAATAAAACATTCTATCAGGAGAACATTAGGGAATTGAAGTGAATTTCTTTGTGTAGAGTTAAACTAATTGAGTCCCATTCATTAAATTTAAACTACATACAGTGTAGGGCCATTAAGCCGCGGGCCAGTAATCCGCGAATTCGCTTAAGCCGCGCAAAAAGCTTGGATCCCAATTTTTTGACACTATGGATCGTACGGACCTAAACATGGGCTCTCAAACACTCGAGACAGGTGTTGAAAGCTGTCATTTTGGCATTTCGAATGTCCGTGATTGACAAGCTATGCACTATCGCGGATTAAATATTTAAATGCTGGCTTATAACTTCAAAGAGGTATTTATAGAAGATTAGTCTTTTATTTATCAATAAAGAATAAAATAACTTACAATGAAATTCAAATATTAATCTGTTTTATCCACGCTGAGTGTCAGCGTTATGGAGGCCGCCATTGTAACCGATTCACACCTTACAATGCTACAAAATCCGCAAAAAATCGACTCGTATTTAAAGTATTATTTTTAATTCGATAATCTGATAAAACTTGAAATTGTATAAATATGAGTCACAAACCCAACGTAAATCACTTCAGTTTCTGAATCTATAGCGAGCACATCATATTTCCATCCATCCATCCATCCTCTTCCGCTTATCCGAGGTCGGGTCGCGGGGGCAGCAGCTTGAGCAGAGATGCCCAGACTTCCCTCTCCCCGGCAACTTCTTCTAGCTCTTCCGGGAGAATCCCGAGGCGTTCCCAGGCCAGCCAGGAGACATAGTCCCTCCAGCGTGTCCTGGGTCTTCCCCGGAGCCACCTCCCGGTTGGACGTGCCCGGAACACCTCACCAGGGAGGCGTCCAGGAGGCATCCTGATCAGATGCCCGAGCCACCTCATCTGACTCCTCTCGATGCGGAGGAGCAGCGGCTCTACTCTGAGCTTCTCACCCTATCTTTAAGGGAGAGCCCAGACACCCTGCAGAGGAAACTCATTTCGGCCGCTTGTATTCGCGATCTTGTTCTTTCGGTCACTACCCATAGCTCATGACCATAGGTGAGGGTAGGAACATAGATCGACCGGTAAATTGAGAGCTTTGCCTTATGGCTCAGCTCCTTTTTCACCACGACAGACCGATGTAGAGCCCGCATCACTGCGGACGCCGCACCGATCCGCCTGTCGATCTCACGCTCCATTCTTCCCTCACTCGTGAACAAGACCCCAAGATACTTGAACTCCTCCACTTGAGGCAGGATCTCGCTCCCAACCCTGAGAGGGCACTCCACCCTTTTCCGGCTGAGGACCATGGTCTCGGATTTGGAGGTGCTGATTCCCATCCCAGCCTCTTCACACTCAGCTGCGAACCGATCCAGAGAGAGCTGAAGATCACGGCCTGATGAAGCAAACAGGACAACATCATCTGCAAAAAGCAGTGACCCAATCCTGAGTCCACCAAACCGGACCCCCTTAACACCCTGGCTGCGCCTAGAAATTCTGTCCATAAAAGTTATGAACAGAATCGGTGACAATGGGCAGCCCTGGCGGAGTCCAACTCTCACTGGAAACAGGTTTGACTTACTGCCGGCAATGTGGACCAAGCTCTGACACCGGTTGTACAGGGACCGAACCGCCCTTATCAGGGGGTCCGGTACCCCATACTCCCGGAGCACCCCCCACAGGATTCCCCGAGGGACACGGTCAAACGCCTTTTCCAAGTCCACAAAACACATGTAGACTGGTTGGGCGAACTCCCATGCACCCTCCAGGACCTTTCTAAGGGTGTAGAGCTGGTCCACTGTTCCGCGACCAGGACGAAAACCACACTGTTCCTCCTGAATCCGAGGTTCGACTATCCGACGGACCCTCCTCTCCAGAACCCCCGAATAGACTTTTCCAGGGAGGCTGAGGAGTGTGATCCCTCTGTAGTTGGAACACACCCTCCGGTCCCCCTTCTTAAAGAGGGGGACCACCACCCCGGTCTGCCAATCCAGAGGCACTGTCCCTGATGTCCATGCGATGTTGCAGAGGCGTGTCAACCAAGACAGTCCTACAACATCCAGAGCCTTGAGGAACTCCGGGCGTATCTCATCCACCCCCGGGGCCCTACCACCAAGGAGTTTTTTGACCACCTCGGTGACCTCAGTCCCAGAGATGGGGGAGCCCACCTCTGAGTCCCCAGGCTCTGCTTCCTCATTGGAAGGCATGTTATTGGGATTGAGGAGGTCTTCGAAGTACTCCCCCCACCAAGGTCAGCAGCGCACCATCCCCACCATATACAGTGTTGACACTGCACTGCTTCCCCCTCCTGAGACGCCGGACGGTGGACCAGAATCTCCTCAAAGCCGTCCGAAAGTCGTTCTCCATGGCCTCCCCAAACTCCTCTCATGCCCGAGTTTTTGCCTCAGCAACCACCGAAGCTGCATTCCGCTTGGCCTGCCGGTACCTATCAGCTGCCTGTAGGGTACCACAGGACAAAAGGGTCCTGTAGGACTCCTTCTTCAGCTTGATGGCATCCTTCACCGCCGGTGTCCACCAACGGGTTCGGGGATTGCTGCCACGACAGGCACCGACCACCTTACGGCCACAGCTCCGGTCAGCTGCCTCAACAATAGAGGCACAGAACATGGCCCATTCGGACTCAATGTCCCCCACCTCCCTCGGGATGTGGTCGAAGTTCTGCCGGAGGTGGGAGTTGAAGCTACTTCTGACAGGGGGCTCTGCCAGACGTTCCCAGCAGACCCTCACAACACGTTTGGGGCCTACCAGGCCTGACCGGCATCCTCCCCCACCATCGAAGCCAACTCACCACCAGGTGGTGATCAGTTGACAGCTCCACCCCTCTCTTCACCCGAGTTTTCAAGACATGTGGCCACAAGTCCGACGACACGACCACAAAGTCGATCATCGAACTGAGGCCTAGGGTGTCCTGGTGCCAAGTGCACATATGAACACCCCTATGCTTGAACATGGTGTTCATTATGGACAATCCGTGATGAGCACAGAAGTCCAATAACAAAACACCGCTCGTGTTCAGATTGGGGGGGCCATTCCTCCCAATCACGCCCTTCCAGGTCTCACTGTCATTGCCCACGTGAGCATTGAAGTCTCCCAGCAGAACGAGGGAGTCCCCAGAAGGTATGCCCTCTAGCACCCCCTCCAGGGACTGCAAAAAGGGTGGGAACTCCGAACTGCTGTTCGGTGCATACGCACAAACAACAGTTAGGACCCGTCCCCCCACCAAAAGGCGAAGGGAGGCTACCCTCTCGTCTACTGGGGTAAACCCCAATGTACAGGCTCCAAGTCGGGGGGGCAATAAGTATATCCAAACCCGCTCGGTGCCTCTCACCGGGGGCAACTCCAGAGTGGTAGAGAGTCCAGCCCCTCTCAAGGAGATTGGTTCCAGAGTCCAAGCTGTGTGTCGACGTGAGCCCGACTATATCTAGCCGGAACCTCACACACAAGCTCAGGCTCCTTCCCCTTCAGAGAGGTGATATTCCACGTCCCAAGAGCCAGCTTCTGTAGCCGAGGATCGGACCGCCAAGGTCCCCGCCTTCGGCCACCACCCAACTCACACTGCACCCGACCTCCTTGGCCCCTCCCATAGGTGGTGAGCCCATGGGAAGGGGGACCCACGTTGCCTCTTCGGGCTGTGCCCGGCCGAGCCCCATGGGTGCAAGCCCGGCCACCAGGCGCTCGCCATCGAGCCCCACCTCCAGGCCTGGCTCCAGAGGGGGGTCCCGGTGACCCACGTCCGGGTGAGGGAAAACGCCGTCCAAATTTTTTATTCGTCATAGGAGGACCAGTTTGCCTTGGGTGGCCCTACCAGGGGCATAACGCCTGAAAACATCCAAGCTGTAAGGGCATCTATTTTGCAGTCTCCTAGATGTTCAGCGCACTTCTGCCTTCTGCATTTCCAACACGTCTTTCAGGAGGATTCTGCATGAGGACCTTCATTTCCATCCATATAGAATGACAGTAGTGCAGCAACTCACTGAGAGAGACTGGGTGAGCCGTAGAGAGTTACACGCCAGCATTCTGCAAACCTTTCATTGAAATGCCATCGTCAGTTGTAATGGCCGACCCCTTTACCCAGACCGGCAACTACACAACCAAGACTATTGACTTGGCTATAACAAGTTGTTAACAAACTCATCACAACTACATGTTCCGTTTTATCTTAAAATTGTCCAATGGGAATGGGAAAACAAGACCTGTGCAATGACTTCCCTCAGTCTGACACTTGCACATGGCTGACATGTTGAAATCCTGGCATATGTCACCCACAACAGGTGACAATCAACTAGTGCTCATTCATAACACGTTAAGGTTCCTGCCCGATTTGTCCGCAGGACACAATATTTATTGTGAGTGCCATGTTAGATGGTCAGGCATCCTGGCCGGGATGGAGGTTGGTTTCTGGCCAGAATGGGATGCCACAATGGAAGGACAGGAGGTGACTGCTGTCCAAAGTCATATTCATCCCATCCCCTCACCCCACCACACACATTGGAAGCAGCATCTCACTGGTGGGACATCCTCAGGGCACGCTGGCTGGGAATTGTACTCCTATATATATAGAAATACACAGTAAATACAGAAAGCATTAGAAGAGAGTGTAAGCGAAGAGTTTACCTTTGATTTCTATTCAGCTTACAGAAAAGTATGGAGATATCTACAGTCTGAGACTTGGAGGAAGTAAATCTGTGATCGTCAATGGGTACAAGTTGGCCAAGGAGGCTCTGCTGACGCAAGGATATGCCTTGACTGGCCGGCCACAACTTGCTATTTATGACAGGATCTACTACAAAAAAACTGGTATTCATCTATATATATATATATATATATATATATATATATATATATATATATATCTATTTACATACAGTACTGTATATATACACCTATGTCACTTGATTACTTTTTAAATTTTATTAGTAATGTGTAAGTAGAACTCTACATGCTGATAGATATTTCCAAATGTGAACGTGGCATCTGGACAACAAGCTTGCCAGTGGAGAACACCTTGTAAGTTTGCTTGTATAATGGACTATGAAGCATAAACTTACAAACAGTAAAGCCCACCACTGGAGTCAACATCTTGAACAATTACTCAGTAGGTTTGAAAAGATAGAAAGAAGAGAAAGGTGCTATATAACAGATAGACAAGTATGAAAAGTACAACATTAGATAGAAACAGACAGATGAAAGGAACTATTTAACAGTAACATAGATAGATAGATAGATAGATAGATAGATAGATAGATAGATAGATAGATAGATAGATAGATAGATAGATAGATAGATAGATAGATAGATAGATAGATAGATGAGCCCCCATTGTTTTTCCTGACACACTTCTGCTGAATAATTTGTTGGCTGAAAGTCCTCAGTATTGGTGTGTCAGAAAGAGGATGTGCTGCATTGTTCATAATGGCACTCAGTTTTGTTTTCTTCCACTACGACCTCCAGGGGGTCCAGAGTGTGTCCCATAACTGAGCCTGTCCTGTTAATTAGCTTGTTGATTCAGTGGTCCTCTCCTGAAGTATATGATTCCAGCTCAACACACCACACTGGCCATCATGAAGTTGTAGAAGATGTGAAGGATGTCACTTCCCACATTAAAGGAACACAGTCTCATAAGGAAGAAGTAAGCACTTTGTCCCCTTCTTATATACAGGTAGGTCCTCTGTATTACAAGACCAGTCCAACCTGTCATTGATGTGGACCCCCAAGTACTTATAGGAGTGGTTCATTATTCTGGCGTAGAGGTTGTTTGGTGTGGTGAAACTCAATAAGCAGTTCATTTGGTTTTCAAAGATAATTCTCCAAGTTCTCCCCCTGACTCCTCTCTTCTGTCACATCCCTCTTATCAATACTCTCCATAAGTGCAGAATCACCTGAGATTTTCTGCAGGTGACGTGACCTCCTGTTATATTTAGAGTCTGAGGTGTGCAGAGAAAAGAGAGAAGCAGACAAGCCTGTTCCTTGTGGTGTTCCAGTGTTTTTCACACAGTCATTGAGTCTCACAGACGGTGGTCTTCCTGACAGGTAGTCCATCATCAAGACACCACATTCACCTGCATATCTCTGAGTTTACCACCTTAATGGGGATGTCTGGATGGTGTTGAAAGCACTGGAGAAATAAAAAAAACGAATCCTCACAGTGTGGTCAGCTTTGTCCAGTTGGTGGAGCAGACAGATAATTGCATCCTCCTCTCCAATCGTTGTCTGTTAGGCAAACTGCAGTGGGTCCAGGTGGTCTACCACAAGAGGACTCATATAGTCCAGGACCAGCCTCTCAATGGTTTTCATGATGTGAGACGTAGTCATTAGTAGTCATTTTGGCATATCGGCTTTATTTTTAGTGTCCCCTTTAGATTTCGGTATTTTAGATATAGAGTGTCTCATGGATGTCTCATTTAAGATATCAGCTCTTTAATAGTCAGCTCTTTTACGATATCACCCCTCTAGATAGTCTGCCCTGTGTGTTGTCAGCTGTGGGGTCGTCTGCCTCCTGGGCTGTCGTTGCTTGGTAATTTTATCCTTTTGGATTCTGACATTTTGAAGTTTTCCCCTTTTAACAGTCTGTTTTTTCAATAGTTTTTCTTTCAGGATATCAGTTTTGTAGCAGTGCGACTTCTTTACCAATGTGCTCTTTGGGGGTCTTCTTGCCTCACATTATTGTAATTATTACCATTTATCAACCAGTCATTTGCCATTTCTACACCTCAGTAGTCTGCCCTTTCAGTTGTCTGTTCATTTCCATGTTCTTCCTTTCATGGTCTGCCTTTTGCAGTTTCAGGTCTTAGGGTAGTCTGACCCTTAGGGTACTGGCACTTTTGGGTAATCTGTCCTTTATTAATTGGCTGGTGCCAATTAACTTCATTGATTTTCATTCCTACTTGTACTTCGACACGTTCTGGAGCCTCTACCACAGTTTGACCTCCTCCATCCAGCAGTGGGTTCATGGAAGAATTCACCATCAACACTGGTGTCTGACAGGGGTGCACCTTGGGGTGCCATTCCTCTTCTTTCTTGCAATGGACATTTCCCTGTGGTGGGTGACAAGTGATCTGAAGAGAGTGGATTTCAGTGGACAGGCCATGCCGGCCTTGCCAACTACAATTTTTCAATTTACGTCGTGCTCATGGCCTAAACACAACCTACGCTCCGAAACATAACCACCAAGTTGGAACTTGTGATGTGGAAAGTTGGATTCCAGATTAGCAACAGGAAGACCAAAGTTGTGCAGGTGAACCCATACCACCAAACTCTGGATCATTGTGGGATGATGGGGAGCTCAATGAGGCCACCCAGTTTATGTACCTTTGTAGCACCATTACATTGAATGAAGGCTCCAATGAAGACGTCTGTATATGAGTCAGTCAACCCATGGGGGTTTTCTAAAGAATGCGTTGTGATAGGGTAATGAAGATCAAACTATTCAATGCTGGTCAAAGGTGGTGGATAACCAAAAGCTTAGGTCAAAACCTCAATGTTTTGTTTGTGAAGAACCCTCAGTATCGCCTTCCATGATTGAGCCACGAGTGATGAGGTCTTGCGGCTGAGTGAGACTCACCAAAACGTTTGACCTGTCACCCAGATGTATTTGGCTGACCATGTCTTTCACTTACCCGACCATCAATTACCCGACCCTGTGATGTAATGGATGCCAAAAACTAGAAGAGATAACAGGGACGACACATCAAAGGTTAAAGAGCGACCCTCCAAGAAAACTTCGGTGCCATCGATGTGGGTTGAACGATGCTACGAAAATTGTGACAGACCATTCACAGTGGAGGAAACTCACCACCCTGTGTGCTTTAATGGCATCTCAAAGAAATAAGTGCTGAGTAAGTAAATCATTTGGTGAAATCACCGTTTGGTGACAATCGGTCACAGAGCTGTTGTTAGAGTAAGGCGGTGTAAGGGACGACCAGGAAGTCCAGAGAGTGGAAAGATGGGGGAAGGCAGCTAATTTAAGACACTGCCTCCACCCAAGATGCTAGATGGCAGCTTCCCTGGAGTGCAGCAGTGCCCCAGATTCTCACAGAGCACCATGGGACTTGGAGTTCTTTATCTGTGCCCTATTAGGTGCCGTGGATACCGCCAGGGGTAGCTGTAGAAAACTTACGGTATATGAAACAAGGTTTTCGCCTAACCCGGAAGCACTGGCAGACCACGTGAACGAAAGCATGGAAGTACTTCTGGGTTGGCCAATATAAAAAGGACCGCCTTACACCCAGTGGGGGAACCAGAGTCGGGAGAGGTGAAAGGAGAAAAGAAAAAGGAAAGGAGACATTTGAGTGGTTTGCGGTGCTTTATTGCCTGTTTACCTGTGACTGTGGTGACTGGGGAGCACTGTGAAGAATTTAAAACAAATGAACAAATTCTGGGTGCCTTTAACTCGTGTCGTCAGTGTCTGTCCATAGGGGTAGAGGAACGACAGTGCCCTCTAGTGTTCACAGCAGTCCTGACAACAACTTTAGAATCTTTCATAAAGGATTTCCATTTTCTTTTGCACTCAGTAAGTCTCTTTTAGTGCCGCGATGTCCACAGATTGAATGTCTGTCGTGTTCCTCCTCTTCCTCCTATGTGTCCCTCTCACCCAAACAGGCTTCAGTATCTCCTGGCTCTAACATTCATTTGCCCCCCATGTAGGCGTGGCATTAAGTAACGGGTACACCTGGAAAGAGCACAAGAGGTTCGCTTTGACCACACTGAGAAACTTTGGAGTTGGAAAGAAGAGCTTAGAGTCCATCATCATGGAGGAGGCCAAGTTCTTTGTGGAAGCCTTTGAGGAGGAGAGAGGTGAGTAATCTCAAAGCCCTTTGAGCTACTTTGAGTTGTAAGAGTAGGCACACGGCTCCCAGATTTTTGGATTTGTTATTATATGGAAGGCATGTTGCCATCATTTTAACAGAAAGGGCTGCCATGGCTTTTCATTAACAACAAGTTGCATGGCTGAATCTCCGATGTAAAGTAGACTGAAGCGTTAATGAAGATACCCTAAAACTGCTACTGCATGCCTACCAGGGACGTGCAGTCAGGGGAGGCAGGTGAGGCTCTTCATGAAAAGTAGAAAAACTAATAGTGATAACATAAAATATAATGTGTCCACTGGTCTGTGCTATAAATTTGTTTTCTGCATGATTCCCATAATTTTTATAGTCAAAATCGCTGAACTGACACATTTCCTGTTCAAATACAAGGGAGAAACGCGAGGTGCGGCAGCGACGAGCCTCACCTCACCTCACCTCAGACTGCTCTGTCCTTCACACACTGGGCCGATGCCTGCGAATGGTGTGTGCCTGCTGCTGTCTCTCTGTATATAAGGTTTGCAGACATGTTTATTATACACCCTGACTTTCCACAGTCTGGCTATTATCTTTAATGAATGTGTCTGACATATTTAGTCTTGCTGATCGGCCATGAAACTGCAGTGAAAAGGAACAAGGTGAGGCAGACAGTACTGTGCCGCCTTGAAGGGGGCGCATGTGAGCCCAACAGTGGCGACTGCCCTAAGACTACAAGGGAAGCTCCGCTTCCTCTACTATGTCAGCAAATAAATGCTCGTATATGCACTGTCGTATTTATATTGGTTTTAATAAAAGTGCGCTAGAACGCGTTCAACTTCATGACTAGCTCGTTCAGAATCAGGTATTTATTGTAGATTGTTTGACGCGATTTTCTTGTCAGCACAGCGCGTTACACCCTCCTGAAGCCCAGCTTCACTGGAGCTCTATGGACAAGCACAGAGGAGCTTTTTTCACTGCAGAAAAGCTGGACGGTAATTGGATAAATGCACCAAAATTGTCACTTCCAGGGACGCTCAGCTTCTCTGGGAGTGAATGGAGCAGTGGGCGGGCCAGGACGCTGGGCTGCTGCATGATGATTGGAGGAGCTGTTTAAAGGGCAGAACCCCTTTTTTGATTGACAGCATTTGAAAGAGTGCTGAAAAGTTATGGCCATTTCTTTGACTCAGGGAGACTTAGATCTCTGCGGTGGGTTGGCACCCTGCCCAGGATTGGTTCCCTGCCTTGTGCCCTGTGTTGGCTGGGATTGGCTCCAGCAGACCCCCGTGACCCTGTGTTCGGATTCAGCGGGTTGGAAAATGGATGGATGGATGGACTTAGATCTGAACTTCAAGTACTATATTCAGATCATGACTTACAGGGGAGCAGGGGTAAGCTGTGTGATTTCTTGGTGTTTTTTAAAGACATGGAGTTGGATAGTGCAATGCCTCAGCTATACAAGCTGTTGTCGTTAGTGGCAACAATTGGCGCTACATCAGCAGGTGTAGAGAGCAGCTTCTCCTGTTTAAAACAGGTCAATTCATACACCCGCAACACGATGGGCTAAGACCATTTGAGCAACCTTGATCTCCTGGCCATTGAGAGGAAACTGGTTAAGTCCCTGGAAAAGACGGCCAATTGGTACGACAGGGTCACAGACCATTTTTTGCAAAAGGAATGGAGGGCAGAATTTACGTACAAATAACATAATGAATTTTTTGATGAAGGCCTAATATGAGCTTCCCCTGTTTCAAAAGCTAGCAGCCGCCACTGGAGCCCAACTGGTGTTTGTTGCTGCTGTTCTTATACGCAGAGGCACCAATAAGTTAACAATATTAGAAAGTCAGGTGCACTGCGGCGATCCGTTTATTTTTATTTTTTGTTCCGACTTACTGCCAAAATGAAAGATTAAGATTTTAAAAATTATCCTCTTTGACGGCTGAATATTTTTTCCAAAAAACTCAGTTTTCTGAAAAGCACACAAAGCAATGGTTACACATATAAATCAACCTAAAACGTCTGTTGCTACGTGCTGTGGCTGCTGTTGGTGCATGTTTGGCATCTCTGCGTCTGCACGGGGGCACCTCGATGGCCAGCAGGAATGCAAGGGGCAGTGGTGGCAGTCACAGTGTGACGCAATATGGTTTGAACCTATTGTTATCATCATAAGTGGTGGTCCTCCCAGGCGAACGCTGCTGTAGGCGCATCAGCTACCCAAACATGTTCAGCACCACGAGATCAGCTGGGGACTGATCAGCTAATTCTGGTACCTCACTTTCGTTTTCGACATCCATCTCCTGATCACTGTGGTGGGCTGGCGCCCTGCCCGGGGTTTGTTTCCTGCCTTGCGCCCTGTGTTGGCTGAGATTGGCTCCAGCAGACCCCCGTGACCCTGTAGTTAGGATATAGCGGGTTGGATAATGAATGGATGGATCTCCTGATCACTTGCATCAAATTCCAAGTTCAACAAGTCCGTGTCTGATTTAGCGATAATACGTAAAATGCACATGGAGTATTTTATTTTGCACATCCACTTTAGTCTCTCGCCAGATGTCAATGCCATTTTAGAAATTGTTGGATCTTGGCTACTCAAGCAAGGAATCAAGGTCAAAACAACAAAGCTACTTAACTTTCCTTCTGGCAAAGAGAGTCGAACTAAAACGTAAGGGCGAGTTTTCACACAGTTTACAGCCGATTAACGTCCTCTACCCCTGAATTTTCGACAAATTCAACATCAGCCCTGGAAGACTTAAAGGAAAAGGCAGACTTTACAAGAAAGTGACAGAGATTTTCTTGGAGAAGGATAGGTGCATGGACTTCATTTACAAATAAAGGTAAACGGTTTTCAATTTTACAAAAAAATGAGATCAGACTACAACAACAACAACAACATTTATTTCTATAGCACATATTCATACACAAAGTAGCTCAAAGTGCTTTACATAATGAAGAAAAGAAAAATAAAAGACAAAATAAGAAATTAAAATAAGACAACATTAGTTAACATAGAAAGGAGTAAGGTCCGATGGCCAGGGTGGACAGAAAAAACAAAAAAAAACTCCAGAAATCTGGAGAAAAAAATAAAATCTGCAGGGGTTCCAGGACACGAGACCACCCAGTCCCCTGTGGGCATTCTACCTAACATAAATGAAATAGTCCTCTTTGTATTTAGGGTTCTCACAGAGTCACTTGATGCTGATGGTCATGCAGTCTTCAGGCTTTTAATCCATCCATCATTGTTGGAATATCATGGTACTTTGAGTAGATGGTGGTGGCGCAAGCCACCACCAACAGGACACCGGATAAGGAAACAGAAGAGAGAGTAGGGGTTAGTACAGATTTTAGAGCCACCATGAATAGTTATTATAATGAATTAGATATACAGAGTATCAGGATTAAATTACAGTGAAGTTATGAGAAGGCCATGTTACAGTAATGTGTTTTTATCAGTTTTTTAAAGTGCTCCACTGTATTAGCCTGGCGAATTCCTACTGGAAGGCTATTCCAGATTTTAGGTGCATAACAGCAGAAGGCCGCCTCACCACTTCTTTTAAGTTTTGCTCTTGAAATTCTAAGGAGACACTCAGTTGAGGATCTGAGGTTACGATTTGGAATATAAGGTGTCAGACATTCCGATATATAAGATGGGGCGAGATTATTTAAGGCTTTATAAACCATAATAAGAATTTTAAAGTCAATTCTGAATGACACAGGTAACCAGTGTAGTGACATCAAAACTGGAGAGATGTGCTCGGATTTCCTTTTCCTGGTTAGGATTCCAGCAGCTGCATTCTGTACTCGTTGCAAACGATTGATGTCTTTTTTGGGTGGTCCTGAGAGGAGTGCGTTACAGTAATCTAGCCGACTGAAAACAAACGCATGAACTAATTTCTCTGCATCTTTCAATGATATAAGAGGTCTAACTTTTGCTATGTGTCTTAAGTGAAAAAATGCTGTGCTAGTGATCTGATTAATATGCGATTTAAAATTCAGATTACAATCAACGGTTACCCCTAAGCTTTTTACCTCCGTCTTGACTTTTAATCCTAATGCTTCCAGTTTATTTCTAATAGCCTCATTGTATCCATTATTGCCAATCACTAAGATTTCAGTTTTCTCTTTATTTAGCTTGAGAAAGTTACTATTCATCCAAACTAAGAGAAAAAACAATCCAATATTTAAAAACTAAATTTTGACCTTAAATAAAATATTTTTTTGTTTTTCTTGTTATCCTTTTGTTGAACAGTCCGTATTAAAATTGATTAAAGCATCAGAATTAAAAACTTTTAAAAACAGCTAAATATTTCAATTAAGGCCAAAATTGAAATCTGTTTTTTTGGACACCACTCTATACTTCCATTTGTATTGTGGAATTACAACGGCAAATTTAGAACGCATGAAGGGTGCAGAACAAATGCGCACTCTCCGCTCTCTCTGGTCACAATAAATGTAATGTTCTTTCTTAGCCAAATAAGCGCCTTAACTGTGTGTGTGTAAAGAATGCTGATGGGATATGAAACATAACCAGCAGTCAATGTGCCAACTGAATAGTGAATAAGCGACTCTTTGGGGTTCCTATATTTGTAAACCTGACACTGAAGGAGTCTCCAGCCATGAACCTCACCGCGCGTCACTGATGCCTACTGCAGAGTCGAGCCATTTAAGGGGGGACGTGTTCATGAGAAGTAGATACTGACCATTGTTATGCTTTACTATCTTTCATTTCTCAGGCCAGCCATTTAATCCTCATTTTACGATTAACAATGCTGTCTCCAACATCGTCTGCTCGATCATTCTCGGTCGCCGATTTGAGTACAGCGACAGCCAATACCGAGAGCTGCAACATCTGATGAACAGGGGCATTTATTTGGAAGGAAGCTGGTGGGCTTGGGTAAGAGAACTTTACGCATCTGAAGAATTTCATGAATGCACCATGATTCATAGATAGTGATGTGCGAAATGACGCCCTCAAAATTGTATTCCCAGCAATACCCTGTGTTTCGCTTCACAAAAGAAATTTGCAAAATGTGTGTCATTTGTGCTATTCATTTCAGCTGAAAGGCATTTAATTCCTCTCTGGAAGCAAGAGCAGCGTTTGGGGGTGGCAAGTGGGGCGACCTCCCCAGGCCCTGTGCTTCAAGGGGGGCCCGCTTTTGAGGTCCGTGTGTCCCGTTCGAGCAGATTTGTCAAGTTATATTCTCCAGTTATATTTTGATAAAGTCTGCGTGTTATCTTGCAAAAATTTACCTGAATACTATAATGAGAAGATCCGGTGTATGTTAACATTATCTTCATTAAATTCACACGCAAGTTTATACAGTCCACACATACTGGTAATAGCGTTTGACGTAACCGGCCCCACGGGGGGATTGGTCAGCAGTAAGGCCCCGCACACGCCTAAGACCGCCTCTGTCTGGAAGCGTTTTAATGCATTAATTCTACATTTGTCTGCTTATCATTTCATTTTTAAATACAGTTAGGTCCATAAATATTTGTACAGAGACAACTTTTTTCTAATTTTGGTTCTGTACATTACCACAATGAATTTTAAATGAAACAACTCCGATGCAGTTGAAGTGCAGACTTTCAGCTTTAATTCAGTGGGGTGAACAAAACGATTGCATAAAAAATGTGAGGCAACTAAAGCATTTTTATAACACAATCCCTTCATTTCAGGGGCTCAAAAGTAATTGGACAAATTAAATAACTGGAAATCAAATGTTCATTTCTAATACTTGGTTGAAAACCCTTTGCTGGCAATGACAGCCTGAAGTCTTGAACTCCTGGACATCACCAGATGTTGGGTTTCCTCCTTTTGAATGCTCTGCCAGGCCTTTACTGCAGCGGCTTTCAGTTGCTGTTTGTTTGTGGGCCTTTCTGTCTGAAGTTTAGTCTTCAACAAGTGAAATGCCTGCTCAGTTGGGTTAAGATCAGGTGACTGACTTGGCCATTCAAGAATTTTCCACTTCTTTGCTTTGATAAACTCCTGGGTTGCTTTGGCTGTATGTTTTGGGTCATTGTCCATCTGTATCATGAATCAATTTGACTGCTGTATTTAGCTGGATTTGAGCAGACAGTATGTCTCTGAACACCTCAGAATTCATTCGGCTGCTTCTGTCCTGTGTCACATCATCAATAAACACTAGTGTCCCAGTGCCACTGGCAGCCATGCACGCCCAAGCCATCACACTGCCTCCCTCCACTGTGTTTTACAGATGATGTGCTATGCTTTGGATAATGAGCTGTTCCACGCCTTTTTCTTGCCATCATACTGGTAGAGGTTGATCTTGGTTTCATCTGTCCAAAGAATGTTTTTCCAGAACTATGCTGGCTTTTTTAGATGTTCTTTAGCAAAGTCCAATCTAGCCTTTCTATTCTTGAGGCTTATGAGTGGCTTGCACCTTGCAATGCACCCTCTGTATTTACTTTCATGCAGTCTTCTCTTTATGGTAGACTTGGATATCGATACGCCCACCTACCCCCTGGAGAGTGTTGTTCACTCGGTTGGCTGTTGTGAAGGGGTTTCTCTTCACCATGGAAATGATTCTGTGATCATCCACCACTGATGTCTTCCATGGACGTCCAGGTCTTTTTGCGTTGCCTGAGTTCACCAGTTCTTGCTTTCTTTCTCAGGATGGACCAAACTGTACATTTTGCCACTCGTAATATTGGAGCAATTTCTCGGATGGGTTTTTTCTGTTTTCGCAGCTTAAGGATGGCTTCTTTCACCTGCATGGAGAGCTCCTTTGACCGCATGTTGTCTGTTCACAGCAAAATCTTCCACATGCAAGCACCACACCTCAAATCAACTCCAGGCCTTTTATCTGCTTCATTGATAAGGACATAACGACGGCCTTGCCCACACCTGCCCATGAAATAGCCTTTGAGTCAATTGTCCAATTACTTTTGAGCCCCTGAAATGAAGGGATTGTGTTCAAAAAATGCTTTAGTTGCCTCCCATTTTTATGCAATCGTTTTGTTCACCCCACTGAATTAAAGCTGAAAGTCTGCACTTCAACTGTATCTGAGTTGTTTCATTTCAAATTCATTGTGGTAATGTACAGAACCAAAATGAGAAAAAAGTTGTCTCTGTCTAAATATTTATGGACCCAACTGTAAATACTGTTGGCATTTTAGTGTGCCTTTAAGCCCCCAACATTCTTCAGTGAGTTTAGCATTTTGATACGTGCAACAAATTTTCAATTGTTCTGCTCCTACTCTGTTCAGTGCTTGTATGGACTGGGTGTTGGGCAAGGTCATGGGGTCCAGCGGCTGTGGGGCATCTGTTGGTGAAGAAAGATTCATGGATCTTGACTTTGCTGACGATGCTGTGATCTTCGCAGAGTCGATGGAGGCTCTTATCGGAAACGCTCGAGGGACTGAATGAGGAGTCTGAGTGTCTGGGCTTAAGAGTGCCCTGGATAAAAAGCAACATCCAGGCCTTTAATGACCTCTTGGGCATGGCCATCAGCAGTGTGTCTGTCTGAGGAGTGTTTCGACCTCAATGAGTGGTTGACTTACCTCAGCAGTGACATTCATGTGATTCTGGTGACTCTTCATATGAAGTCAGTAGACAGATTAGGAGAGCATGGGGGGGTCATGAGGTCGCTGGAAAAGGGTGTGTGGTGCTCCCGATATCTATGCAAAAGGACGAAGGTCCAAGTCTTTACAATTCTGGTGCTTCCTGTCTTGCTATATAATTCTGAGACATGGACGCTATCCAGTGATCTGAGATGAAGACTGGACTCCTTCATGTGTGTCTCTCTGGAAAATCCTTGGTTTGAGTTTGTGTTGCTCATGGAGTCCCGAATGAGGCACACGACCTGCATTGTGAAGGAGTGTCAGTTACGGTACTACGGCCATGTGGTGTGGTTCCCGAGGGTGATCCGACTCATAAGATCCTCATTGTTGGGGACCCGAGTGGCTGGACCAGGCCAAGGGGTCGCCCACATAACACCTGGCTGTGGCAGATAGAGGGTCATTTCCGGAGGGTGGGACTGGACCGTGTGCTGCCTAGGAGGGGTTGCAAACCGGGATCCCGAGTTGTTTCGTTATGTAGTGCGTGCGGCAACGCACTGTACCAGTGCATGCTCCTCAACTTGACTTGACTTGACTTGAACAAAGTTTAGTGTCAGTTCTGACGAAAGTGAATGTGAATTGAGACTTGTCAATTTCGCTCATTGCAGATTTGTAGATCATCATTCTGCTTTTCAGTTATCGTTCACTTTTATTGTATAACTAGCAAAGTGAAAGACCCGTTTATTAAAATCAGTCCGTCTGTAAACACGCTTGTTTAATGTCTTTTAAAATGACCCCATAAGAAATAACATCTCCTCTTTTTTTCCTTTTAGTGTTACAATGCATTTCCTGGGCTCATGAAGTACTTACCAGGGGGTCACAACGAGCTTTTCTCAAGCTATGGGAAAATTCAGGATTTTCTGAGAGAAGACATTAGAAACCATAAGAAGGACTTGGACCCAATGTCCCCGCGTGATTACATTGACACCTACCTCGTGGAAATTGAGAAGGTCAGTTTTCTGTCACTTGTATCTCAGCCACGTTCAGAAATTAGTGAAATGTACATCTTACAATACTCTCATTGCACAAAGATCATGCAAAAGGAGCAAGCTGTGGAATGGCAGCAATACAGCAGATCTGGTGGTCACCATTTAACACGTGGCTTAGCTGTCAGTGCTGTGTCTGCCCAGCGTGGTGTTGGACGTGAATGGGAAATGGTGAGATAAATGAACAGAAAGAAATGAATAAGAGGGGCAAACGGGGGATACGGGCAAAGAAAAAGTTTATGATGTAGATTCGGAATGAGCATCAGATTTATTGGCCAAGTCTGCTCTCCTACAAAGCATCCTGACTCTGTTTTTGTTGAATCCCCAAGAGTTACATGACAGACGTGCACATAACTGATGAGCACACACCTCAGAAAAATACAAGAGAAAGACATGCATGAAAAGTGCAAGGCCGCACGAGAAATACCAAAATAAATACTCAGTCAAGCTTTAGTTATATGTAAAAAAAAAATTGCAAGATATGGAAAAGGGGGTTGGGGGGGGGGACTAAACATGACAGCCGAATTAACCATTTCTAAGCTGGATGGCCTACGGAAAGAAGCTGCTCTCATATTGTATCTCATTTGTATTATATCTCATTTTGGCCTGGCAGATGGGAGAAGTTCAAAGTGGTTGTGGCCTGGATGTGAGATGTCTGTCTCCATTTGTCCGTTCTGTCGAGTCCAGTACCGGGAGGTCCCAACGAGCTTTTCTCAAGCTATGGAAAAGTTTAAGATTTTCTGAGAGAAGAAATCAGAAACCATAAGAAGGACTTGGACCCGACGTCCCCTTGTGATTTTATTGACACCCACCTCAGGGAAATGGAAAAGGTCCATATTCTGTCACTTGTACCTCAAGCAAATTCAGTAATTGGTGAAATGTACCTCTTGCAGTGTTCTCACTGCACCAAGATCACAAAAAAACGAGCAGGATGGAGAATGGTAACAACAGAGCAAATATGTTGGTCATCATTTAATACGAGGCTTACTTGGCCAGTGTGGTGTTGTGCATGAATGAGAAACAAAGAGAAAATCGAACAGAAAGAAATAAATAAGAGGGGCAAATGGAGCATCCAGGCAAAAGAGAAATTTTATGATATAAAATCTGGATAAGAATCATATTTATTGGCAAGTCTGCTTGCATAAAAGGAATCTGATTCCTATAATATGAGCGACATGCACTTGAGATAAATACAAGACAGAACGTAAAGACATGCATACAAAGTGCAAGGCAGTGCAAGAAATACTGAAATAAATACGGAGTCAAGCATTACTTAAAAGATATTTTAGTTGGGGGGGGGGTCCATTGGAGTCAGGGGGAACCATTTATGAAATTTTGAGAGAAAGTTGGTTGTTTTATCAGAAAGTTTTGAAAGCTACTAGATCAAAAATGTTTTTTGAAGTTATTGGCTCTAACTCTCACAACCTTCACGTATATTTTAACACATTGAGTTCTGTTCTTAATGTTCACGAACCTGTCCTTCTGGAAGCTTCTAGGGAAACTTGCCATAAATTTCTTTACTTTTTTTGAAGAAGGTTGTAAGCACTAGGGCCCTCATTTCATCACCTTCTCATGATCCATCCATTTTAATACCCTGTTTGGCTGTGTTTGACCACTCTCCCCTTTCTGAAGCAGCTGGATTCCAGTATGAAGCCATCTGTCTCCCCCCTTTGATGTTGTCCTTCCTCGACTTCTTAAGGAGGTCTTTTCTACCTTGGGTCCTTCTATTCTTACAATTATTAATAGTAGTTTAACCTCTAGTGTGGTGCCTAAAAATTTTAAACATAGTCTGGACCACTTTGTTATATCTAACTTTAGGCCTATTTCCAAGCTACCTTTTTTGTCCAAACTCTTGGAAAAAGTCGTCTATACCCAACTGAAGTCCTTTCTGAACGAACATGCAATTCTGGAAGTGTTCCAGTCCTGGATTTAAAACTCACCACAGCACTGAGTCCTCTCTGTTAAGGGTTTTTAATGATATTCTTTAACAGTGGACTCTGGTGACTGTGTACTACTTATGCTTCTGGATTTAACAGCTGCCTTTGACACGATAGACCATGAGATCCTCATCTCCAGGCTAGACCAGTGGGTAGGCATCACAGGTTCAGATTTAAGTTTTTGTGTCCGCATTGATGATTTTACTTCCACCTCTGTTGCCCTCCCCTGGGGGGTATTCCACAGGGCTAAATCCTGGGACCTCTCTGTACTCCTTGTACCTGCTGCCACTCGGCGCTATTTTTCGGAAACACAGTATTTCCTTTCATCTTTATGAATACGACTGTCATGTTTATTTCCCTTTGAAGTGTCCTGGTCCATGCTCTGTCCAGCCCCTGCTTGATTGCCTTATTGACATAAGGAGTTGGATGGCATTAAATTTTCTAAATTTTAATGAGAACAAGAGAGAAGTCATGCTATTTTAGACCCAATGGCATCAAAGGGACCCCCTGCATTGACCTTTCCACTGTGGCTCAATATGAGAAATCCATGATCACAAATTTAGGTGTGCAAATGGATTCCACTTTAAAACTTGATAGCCATGTGAACGCAGTGGTAAAATCCTGCTTTTTCCAGTTGAGGCGGCATTCAAAAATCAAGCCTGTTTGGTCTAAACGCAACCTTGAAACAATGATACATGCTTTTATAACATCTCGTCTAGATTACTGCAATGCGCTTCTTTTTGGAATTAGCCAGGCCTCCATTGCTCGCCTACAGCTGGTGCAAAATGCTGCTGCTCGATTTTTAACTGGCACAAGAAAGCATGAGCCCATTACCCCGATTTTGGCTTTCCTTCAATGGCTTCCAGTTCGTTTCAAATCCATTTTAAGATCCTTGTATTTGTTTTTAAATCCTTTAATGGTTGTGCCCCATTTAATTTGTCGGAACTGCTGCACCCTTATGTACCGTCTCGATCTCTCAGGTCAGCAGACCAAATGCTTTTATGTGTTCCCAAGGCACGATGCAAACTCCGAGGTGATCGGTCTTTTTCAGTTGCACCCCCAAAACTCTGGAACGATTTGCCGTTGTACGTTAGGCAGGATCCTTCACTAACTGTCTTTAAATCTTATTTAAAAACACACTTTGACTTCCTAGCCTTTAACCCAGTATGATATGTTGACTGTCTGTGTACTTTTTAAATGCTTTTTCTTCATCCAAGGATAATAAAATCTCTGGGATGTTTGACTTTGTTGCTGAATATATTACATTAAACAGGCGTCGAAGATTGGACGCTAAATGTCGGCCTTTAATAAATCCAGCTTGATCTTGTGACATTACTGAAGACAGCACTTTCTCCATCCTTCTAGCTTGGACATTGGAGAGTATTTTAACATCATTATTCAGAAGTGAAATTGGTCTGTATGGTGCACATTGTAATATGTCCTTATTTTGTTTAGGAAAGACGGTGATTAATGCTTGACGAAAAGTTTGAGGTAGAATTTTATTGTCTCTAGCTTCTGTGAATGATGCTGATATGAGGGGAACTAGGTGAGTGGAGATCTTCTTATAAAATTCGGCAAGGTAGCCATCGGGGCCTGCTGCTTTCCCACTCTGAAGTAACTTTATTGCATCTAATAATTCTGATAGTGCCAACGGTTTATCCAATTCCTCTGCACTAAGAGTATCTATTTGTGGTATCTCTAATGCATCCAGGAATGCATTAGATTGTGTCTTGTCTTCTTTAAACTCAGTAGAATATAAGGTTTTATAGTAGTCTCTAAATGTGTGCATTATATTTTTATGGTCAATGATTATGTCTCTGTTTGTGTTGGTGATTGCTGGGAGTGCATTGTGAACTTCTTGCTTGTGGATTTGTTGAGCTAAAAGCTTATTAGCTTTCTCTCCGTGTTCATAATAATGATGTCTTGATTTAAATATGAGTTGTTCAGTTTCTTTAGTTGTCAAGAGATAGAGTTCTGAATGCAGAGCCTGCCTTACATCTCCCACCTCTTCTTCTCCTTCTTCTTCTTCTTCTAACAACAGTAGCCCAATTTCCACCAGCACCCTGTTGGCTAACAGTACTGGTGGCAGTCGTTGTTAACCCAGGGCTCGACAGATCCAGTATGGAAATTTGTATTGTTCTCCGCATATGATTTGGCATAATTTTATACCAGATGCCCTTCCTGACATAAACCTTCCCATTTATCTGGGCTTGGGACCGGCACGAAGAAACACACTGGCTTGTGCATTCCCTGTGGCTGGGTTAGGTACTAAAGTTACATGCAAAAAGAAAAACAAAACAAAATTAAATAATAACAATGCCTTAGTCTCTATATACTGTATATAAAATCCAACGTCTATCTGTCTGTCTGCTTTTCACGAGAGAACTACTTAATGGATTTAGATCTGATTTTTTTGTATAATTTGCTTGAACATTCCGGTTGATTTTGCGACTTCTCTCATCATGCTAAGAATCACAGTTCGCTTGCGGTACCGATTTATTTATGCAAATCCGAGAGAGAGGCAGTGGGCCGAGGGAGTGGGGTGGGGCCCTCCTTACTCACGTGCCAGCCTCTGGGCGTTCCTTACCTACGCTAAGCTAGCGAACTACTTAACAGATTTAGATCGGGTTGTTATTTTGTAATTTGCTTGAACAATCCGGGTCGATTTTCCGATTTCTCTTATTACGTTATGTATCATAGTTTGCTTGCGACACTGATTTATTTGTGCAAATCCAAGCGACATGCAGCGGGCTTGGGGGAAAGGGGAAGGGCTCTCCTCACTCACGTGCAAGCTTCGGGGCGTACCTTACCTTCATTTAGTTAGTGAATGAGAGAACTACTTAACAGATTTAGATCTGTTTTTTTTCTATAATTTGCTTGAACGTTCCGGTTGATTTTGTGACTTCTCTCATCAAGCAGAATTACAGTTCGCTTGTAGTAGTGATATATTCGTGCTAATCTGAGACAGGGGCTGCGGGCCAAGGGGAGGAGGAAAGTGTGACATCAGGAGTAGGGAGCCCGGCAAGGCCCTCCTCACTGTCCTGTTTCACTACTACACGGTCAGAGTGGGTGACAGTTAGTAGTGTATAAAATAAAGAATGCACAATAACATATGATAAATGTATAATTAAGAGAAATACAGAACTGTCTTTTTTAAGTCTCTAAATCACTGTCCAGTGATAAGGTCAGTTATCCACAGTGAACCAAACCACACTGTGATAGATGAGCTCAGAGCAGACTCGAGGGTTGCTTTGTAGAGTAGAATCAGGAGCTCCGATGGTCTATTGAACTCCCCTCAGGTTGTAGCGGTCCGGTGCTGCTAAGATTCATACCGTCGATGAGACAGTGATTTATTTATTTTTTTGGTGGAGATTCCAGGGACGCACCCATCCTTGGCCCGACCCGCACACACTCACAAGCAGAGACACAAAACCAATGAATGAATAAATAATCTATTAAATGAAAACCGAGTACACAACAATAACAATCAGACAAACCTCCCCTTTCCCCTACGGCGATACAGTTGTAACATAACAATGAAACAGAACAATAAACACTCACGACAATGTCCTTATACGGTCCAATACAGCAAAAGTGGATGAAATGGTTTGGTGTGAAGATGACAATCCTGAGAACAGCTTCCTTAGGAAATGAGTGAAACAGTCCTACTGGTAGTCCTGAGCGGCGAGGGGTGAGATTTCCAGGAGCACTCCTTTTGAAGACGCACGACAATTAATCCACCACTATAACATGATAGGCAGGTACGAGACAGTCCATTCTTCCTAACGGGAAACGGTCCAGGGCACAATTGACTTTTTAGACGACATGTTGGACAAGATACACACAAACACCGATCTCTTGTTGCTCCATCAGGCCCCCTCTTTTCAACTTTCCTACTGTCCTCTTTCGTCCCCAGCAGCCCCAACTTCTGTTTTAGTCATCCTATGTAGATATTCCCCCTTGGGCTGTTGGGAAATGGAGTTCTTCCCACTGTAGCACTGCTACAAGGTGTTGCAGGAAGTCCATTCACTGCTGTGGCTTTTTTTAATGATGGAATCTACATCTGCCTTTGTAATAAGCATAAGTTTAAAATGTCACTGTACTCTCTGCAAATATGTCTTAGAAATCTGACTTTTTCTACTCACATGCACAGTTGACACTGAGCCAGATTTAGCACAGGGGCTCACCATATAAGAACTGCTAGGCAAGCATTATAATATAAGACAAGACAGATAGACACAACTGGGCAGTGAGACTGAGGACTGTTGTAGTTTTGTCTGTCAAAGTCAGCATGAAACTGTATCCTCTTTTGCCTCTGTTGCTTTATTATTCTTCTGGAGGAAACACTGATATAATAGCAAGCTTGTAGCTGGGAACAGGATGAATCAGGTTGTGGTCAGATTGGCCTAAAGGTGCCAGTAGATTCTCTAATTTTAGTTATTCTGGTGGGTGTTCAGACCAAAGTGTATCTATCTATCTATCTATCTATCTATCTATCTATCTATCTATCTATCTATCTATCTATCTATCTATCTATCTATCTATCTATCTATCTATCTATCTATCTATCTATCTATCTATCTATCATAAAGTGCCTTTCATATCTATCTATCTATCTATCTATCTATCTATCTATCTATCTATCTATCTATCTATCTATCTATCTATCTATCTATCTATCTATCTATCTATCTATCTATCTATCTATCTACTATAGTGCCTTTCATATCTATCTATCTATCTAATCTATCTATTGTCACACACGTGTGATTAGGAGGAAGCTGAGTGGACCGAGTAAAGGTAATTACCCACCAGGCCAGGGGGTGGCAGGGTGCACTAAGCCTACTTCTGTTATCTATGCAGGCCAAATATGGGAAATCCAATCTGATTCAACATCGACGACATCACCTCCAGTTCCGGCGCCAAGACTGATGTCACTTATGGTTCTGGTCCTAGATTACATCACTTCTGCTTTTGGCCTTTAAAACCGTCATCTTTTCAACCAGTCAAGCAGTTCAGCTTTGAAACTCAATCAGTGCACTTTCACTGAATATTTCAATACCCTTTTGCAACCAGGGACAATATACCTTTATGAGGTCTTATTTTTTAAGTTTCTGTTATGTTCATTTTTACTTTACTTTTTATATATTAAGATGTGCAATTTGTTTTTATTTTTATTATCTTGTTCATCTTACATTTATTTGCATTTTTTCACTTATGTATATTTTTAAATTTGAACTCTGTTCCATTATTTTTCTATTTTCTAATTTCTCAAATGTTGTATTTACTGTAGTCAGTCTTTTATTTTCTGCTTTTGTACTGAACAGGGTCACGGGGGTCTGCTGGAGCCTATGCACACTAGCATAGGGCACAAGACAGGGAACAAACTCTGGAGAGGGAGCCAGAGCATCGCAGGGCAAACACACACACACACACACATACACACTATGGCCAGTTAAAGATCACCAGTTCACCAGGTCTGTGGGAGGATCTATCTATCTATCTATCTATCTATCTATCTATCTATCTATCTATCTATCTATCTATCTATCTATCTATCTATCTATCTATCTATCTATCTATCTATCTATCTATCTATCTATCTATCGTAATGAGTGGCTGCTGGTGGTATCCAGCCAGGATGCCCAGGAGGACCAGAGGAGGGCTTATGTCTCCTCCAGACCATGGGAACAGAGCTTAGAAGCTCAACCCTATAGGGGCCCGTGGTCACCACCAGGGGGCACCCCAATGCCTGAGGAGCCCTGTCCCTCATCACTTCTGCCACACCTGGAAGTGCTGGGGGGAAAAAGACCAGGGACACCCAGAGTGCTTCCGGGTGCGCAGCCGGTGCACACTGGGGAGTGCCAGCGGAAGCTAATCGGGACTGCATCTGGAGCACATCCGGGTGTGTATAAAAGAGTCCGACTCGCTCCATTCGATGGCTGGAGTCGGGAGGAAGCAAGACGTAGCTCGGGAGGAGAGCAGTGGAGGCAGACCAGAGAAAGAGATGCATTGTGAGGTCTGGACTTTGGGGGAGTTTTGGGGTTGTGTGCTGTCACTTTGTAAATATGAATCATGTAAATAAACATGTGTTGGGTGAACCATCGGTGTCCGCTTGTCTGTATCTAGGCCAGTTTCCACACTATCTGTCTATTTAAAGAGCTTCTTTGAAAAGTCAAATTTCCCCCTGGGGACAAATAAAGTTCTGTCTAACTAATCTATTCAAACTTTTTCAATAAGAATTTGATGATCTGATGTTAGATTGCTGCACCACAAGACAGCATTGCTTTTGCTTGAAATGTATTTATGTGTAACGTGTATTACACTCGTGTTATTATGTAGAGTGAAGAACCCTCTATCATTAAGGACAATCTAAATTGAATACAGTGCCCTACAATGGTTCTCACCCCAAATGTTGCTTTATTGACAGGCTGATATTCCTTCAGAAGAGAATTTTAGCAAATTTAGTTATTTAATCAGCAGTGGGCTGGAGCCCTGCCTCAGGTTAGTTTTTTGCCTTGTGCCCTGTGTTGGCTGGGATTGGCTCCAGCAGACCCCCGTGACCCTGTAGTTAGGATACAGCAGGTTGGATAATGGATGGATGGATGGATGGATAGTTATTTAATTTACATAACCACAAGGAAGTACTGCATGCATAAATTGCAGTTCCACCAATACATTACATACTGTTTGCATGATTCTATTAAAAATGCCAGCACTGCTTCATGTGACACTAACAATGGAACATTTCGTGTTTCCTTCAGCGCAAAAACGACATTGATGCCGGATTCACCGAAGAGGCTCTGTGCTCAAACACCTTAGACTTGTTTGTGGCTGGAAGCGAAACGACTGCCACGACCCTCCGCTGGGCTCTGCTCTTCATGGCTCAAAACCCACAAATACAGGGTGAGTGTAACGTCAAATGTCCCATAACCCTTCACCTCCGAATGTCCTCTTTAGATTGGGAGTTTTGAATTTCCTCATTTTAGGTGACGATTCTTGACTTATTTGCTTCTGGAGGTAAAGCAGAGTGAGTGACGCTTCAATGACAACAGCAACATTTATTTCTATCGCACATTTTCATACAAGGCTCAAAGTGCTAGACAAGATGCCAAAGAAGAACTTGCAAGAAAAGAAAAGCAGGTTAGAAACAGATACAAATGTGAATGAATAAATAAGATAGCAAAAATAGTAAATAAGAATAAACCGATATGCATTCACATAATAAAGATAAACAAGTAGCAGTGAAGCCATCCCGGACATAGACAGGCAGGGGACATGTTTTGCACCCGGCACACATTTATTTACAGTTTGTGAACATACGCCAGCATCAAGACACAAGGCTCAGGGCCCAACACAGTCCCTTCTCTGTCGCCAGTCCATCCACCTCCACTCCTCCTCAGGCTTTGTCCTCTTCCTCCCGAATCTGGCAAAAGAATGGTCAGACAGGCCCCTTTTAATAGGGCACCTGGAAAGACTCCAGGTGCCTAACTAGCTTCTTCTGGCCACACTTCTGGGTGTGGCGGAAGTGCGGCCAAATAAGGCCCTGTAAACGTCCATGTGTCCCCTTTGGTGGTGGCCACGGCCCTCAACAGGGTTTGGCTTCCATTCTCATGACCCATGGTCCCGCTGCAAGCCAAGGGGGCTGCCTTCTGTCAGCTAGGGGAGAAACGTTCTCAAAAATACACTCCCCCCGGGTCCTTCCATGTTCTGGGCGTCCCAGCCTGGTAAGGGCTCCAGCCATCCGCCACATAGCGGATGAAGTCGAGTCCTTATTTATGGATTAATTTCTCCCATGCCTCACCTTCAGGACCTTTTGTGACCAGAGATCTGTTCTTGCAGCCTGCTGCTGTGTTTTTCTTATGACTGGCCATCCCACTTCTGCCACCACATTTCACAGTTGTGAAAGACCCTGAGGGTTTCTACTTGCTGAGTTCTCAAAACTACAGCCTTGCCATTCTAGCAGACCAGTACACAAAAGTTTGATTTACTCCCACAAAACAACAAAACAAAATAATTGAGGACGTAAGGAGACTGTGGAAGATTGTGGGTTCGCTTCCCGGTTCCTCCCTGTGTGGATAGTGCTTTGAGTACTGAGAAAAGCGCTATATAAATGTAATGAAATATTAATTATTATTATAATTATTATTTACCATATTTTTCGCACCATAAGACGCACTTTTTTTTCCACAAAAGAAGGTTGGAAATGTCTGTGTGTCTTATGGAGCGAATATTGCGTCATAGACCATGATGTGTATTACCTGACAAAAGTCGACATCCAGGAGTAAAGGGCGACCTAACTCACTGTTACGTTACAGGCATTCCCTCTGTGCTTGGAGGAATGTTAACTCGGCATCTAATCGTTGCGTGTGCGTGAGTTGCGAAATGTAAACAAATGTAAACAAAGGCAAGATGGCATCGACATCTCACAAGGGAGCGAGGTGAGTGCAGAAAACAAATGTTTTGCGCATTATCACTGAGTCAGACTTTTGTTGAGAGTGATCAGGAGATCGAACAAGAGATTGAGGAACTGGCATCAGCTGATTGGGACACCAGCCAATGCTGCCCCAGCTGAGCGCATTCGTGCAGCCGATGCACCTATGGCAAGGTTCGTGTGGGAGGAATACCTAGACATTGATCTGTGGGAGCCAAACTGGCTACCGGACTTCACAAGACAGTATGGCTTGCTGTTATAATAATAATAATAATAATAATAATAAATTTTATTTATATTGCACTTTATATTTTAGCAATCCCAAAGTGCTACAGAGTAAAAATAGAATAATAAAAATAAAAAAAAAGAACAGAAGAGTCTATAAAATACTTTAACAAAATGACTTTCTAAAAAGATGAGTTTTTAGGTTTCGCTTAAAGGCCTCAGTCGACTGTGGGGCTCTCAGGTAATCAGGGAGGGCATTCCACAGCCTCGGCGCCACCGATGAAAACGCCCTGTCACCCATGCTGCTGAGCTTAGTTCTGGGGACTTGAAGAGTGTTAGTGTGTACAGAACGGAGGGAACGTAAGGAGTTATGAGGGGTAAGGAGTTCCTGTAGATAAAGAGGGGCATGTCCATAAATGCACTGGTGGGTAAGAAGGGAGACCTTGTACTCTATTCTGAATGAAACAGGGAGCCAGTGAAGGGTTTTCAGGATTGGGGTGATGTGATCATACTTTCGCACCCTCATCAGGATCCTGGCAGCGCTGTTCTGAATATACTGGAGTCTCTGGATACTCTTGCCAGGAATCCCAATGAGGAGTGCATTACAGTAATCCAGCCTGGAAGAGACAAAGGCATGGACGAGTTTCTCTGCATCTGCCAGGGTGAGTAATGGGCAGAGTTTGGCGCTGTTCTTGAGATGGAAAAAAGATGACTTACAGAGATATTTGATGTGGATGTCAAAAGTAAGTTGGGAGTCCATTCTAACACCCAAATTAGTAACAGATGTGGAAAGAGGAATATTTTGGCCAGAGAAAGTAATACTGGTGATGGTAGAAGAGCGAAGATGATGTGATGTACCAACTAAGATGTCTTCTGTTTTGGATCTGTTCAACTGAAGAAAATTGAGCCTCATCCATGCCTCTATCTCCTCCAGGCAGGTAGATAATGTAGATGTTGGCAGAGGAGCAGTAGAGGAGGTGGGAGTAGTCCTGAGGTAAAGCTGAGTGTCATCGGCATAGCAATGGAACGATAAACCATGTCTGCCAATGACAGTTCCAAGGGGGAGCATGTAGATAGTAAAAAGGATAGGGCCCAGCACAGAGCCCTGTGGAACACCACAGGTGACGTTGTGGGTGTGGGACTTTGCGCTGCCAAGGGCGACATGCTCAGTTCTGCCAGTCAGGTATGATGTAAACCAATTTAGAACAATTCCTGAGAGTCCAATAGTGTATTGCAGGCGGTGAAGAAGGATGTTATGGTCTATTGTGTCAAAAGCAGCTGTCAGGTCCAGGAGGATAAGTAGTGAAGGTGAACCAGTATCTGCCGTCATCAGAAGATCATTGGTGACCCTGACCAGGGCTGTTTCGGTGCTATGGCCAGGGCGAAAACCAGACTGAAACTTTTCAAACAGATTGTTCAGTTTGAGATGATCATGAAGTTGTGCTGCAACTATTTTTTCCAGGACTTTGGAGAGAAATGGAAGATTGGAGATGGGCCTATAATTGGAGAGAACTTCAGGATCCAAGGTGGATTTTTTCAGTAGAGGTCTGATGACAGCAGTTTTTAGTGCAGAAGGAATATGGCCAGCCAGGAGGGACTGATTCATTATTCTGGTGATAAGTGGAGAGATGGCAGAAATGTTGGCCCTCAGCAAGGGTGAGGGGAAAGGGTCCAGGGAACTAGTAGACGGTTTCATTTTCCTGATGACAACCTCCACCTCTTCCCGTGTGGCAACAGAGAAAGAGCAAAGAGGATGGACGGTCTCAGACAATGAGTCAACAGTTGGGAAGGGCAAGATATCCTTGGTAGAGAGGTGTAAATGGATATTATCAACTTTTTGTTTAAAAAAGTTGATATACATATTGCATCTGTCATCAGTGGTCTCAGAAAGGGCAGGTAAAGGAGGTTTGAGAAGATGATTTATGGTTGAAAAAAGTTTTTTAGGGTTGCTGGAGCCATTTCTGATGATGGTGGAATAAAACTTGGACCGTGCAACCTTCAGAGCTTGTGCATACGCTCTCATGTGTTCTCTGTAAGCCTGTTTATGGACAGTCAGCCCAGAGGCCTTGAGCCGCCGCTCAAGGACACGCCCAGCCGCCTTCATTTTTCGCAGCTCGCAGGTATACCAAGATGCTGAGCACGAGAATGAGACGGACCTAGATGTTAAAGGGGCGTGGAAGTCCAGGAGACTGCTCAGGAACTGGTTGTAAAAATCCACGAGGTCAGCAACAGAGAGGGAGCTGATAAAGTCAGAAGAGAGAAATGTAAGGTCCAAGGCCAAGGCATCCACATTGATATTCTTCAGATTTCTGAAGTAGATCTGTCGTTTTGGTTTGATACGGGAGGAGAAAAAGGGCAGCTCCAATGACACAACTTTGTGGTCTGAAATACCAAGATCAAATACCTGTAGATTCCTGATTGGGGCACAGTTTGAAATGACCAAGTCAAGAGTGTGACCCCTAGAATGTGTGGGAACATCAACATGTTGTTGTAGGTTGAGAGAATCTAGCAGCTCAAGGAAATCAGCAGTGAGATAACCTGTGGGATTGTCAACATGAATATTTATATCTCCTAAGATTATGATGTTGGCAGAAGTAGCACAGAGTGTTATGAGAAGATCAGTAATTTCCGGAATAAAGGCAGAATTGGGGTTTGGAGGTCGATAGATAAGGAGAACAGTCAGGGGAAACGGGGGCTTACATTTAAATGCAAGGCACTCACAGGAAGATATTGCAGGTATCGAGATAGGGGACAACCCCAGGTCCTGACGGTGGATAACAGCTAGTCCACCACCACGCCCAGTGCTGCGAGCTGACTCCAAGTAACTGTAGCCAAGTGGACAGGCTTCATTTAAGGCAGAGTAAACCTCTGACTGGTGCCAGGTTTCTGTCAGACACATGAAGTCAAGTCCTTTTTCCCTGATGTGTTCTTCAATCAGTATGGATTTATTGCTGATAGATTGAGAATTAAATAGTTCAAATTTAACCAATGACTGTGAAGTAAATCTCTGTACAGGAAGCAGAACATTAAAATCCACTCCACGCAGCTTAGAATCCATTCCACAAAATAAATCCAGCCGGGGATGTGAAGACCTCGCGATATTTCTGTCAGTGGCTCGGGTGTATCCCAGGCTAGAGTCCAGAGATCTCACGATACTTCCAGTGTTGATAGTAATTGGAGCGACTGTGCTCTGATGACACGTCAAACGTGCGACAGATGACCAGAAAGAAGGAATGTTGGTAGCAGAACACTTTGGGTGGTTATGGAAGACGAACTTTCGGCTGGATCCTCTGTGAATGTAACGAGGACGGCGAAGAAGTCCCAGTTCTTTGATGATGGAGATGTTCATTTCAGGAGTGGTTGCAGGATTAAGTCGGCGGAGTTGTGAGTTAGAATAACTGAACGCCATTCAGACTGAAGAGGTAGGGAGGAATGCTGTCCAGACAGTGCCGAAAATCTAAAGCAGTATATCCGGGCAACAGGTGAGTAGACAACAAAAAGCTTACCTTAACATAACTTAATAAGATCCATAAAGTCCACAGCAATCGGTAGAACAGTATATCCAGGCAGCAAGTGAGTAGGCAACAAAACCTTGATAAAGTCCGTAAAATCCACGGCAAACGATTAAAACAGTACAAGAAAGCTTTCAGAAAAAAAATACGAAACTTACTAATAAACACTAAAAGAAAAATAGTAAATTAATAAAGTTAGTAAAATATAAATAATAGCAAAAACATTAAACAAAGAGTCAGAGGGAGAAGCGGCGAACAACTCGACAGATTACCAGCCGCTGGACTACTTCAGGCTGTTCTTTCCTGAAGCTGCCTTTCAGCTACTGTCAGACGAGACAAACAGGTATGCAGAGCAATTTTTTGAATCGAGGGCTGTGCTTGCACCGCATTCTCGTTTTTCAAACTGGAAACCCACAACAAAACGTGAGATGAAGGGCTTTGTGGCATTACACATATAGATGGGACTAGACTGGCGATATAACTTCAGGGAGCATTGGTCCAAACATGTGTGATGAAAGGTACGTGCTCCTGCAAAGTGATTGTGAGCAACTGAGCTTCATAAATTCTGACACTAGCGATGAGGAGTTCTTGGGGTTTCCATAAAACTAGAAGAGTGTTTGAACCTTAAAGTCTCTCCTTATTTGTTAATGACAGTGATGATGTTTCTTAATACCGCTGTTGAATTTACATGGTTAAAATATTATTCTGCTATATTTTATTAAACATATTAGCACACCATTTGGTTCAGAATATTTTTTTTCTTGTTTTCCTCCTCTAAACCTAGGTGCATCTAATGGTCAGGTGCATCTTATGGAGCAAAAAATACGGTACATAGAATATATCACATACTATTCCGTTTATGGGTGCTACCACAAAATAACAAAATAAATAAATAAATAAAGGAGGAATATTTACATAATACATATCACATATTATTCCATATTAGGTGTGTAAGCCCATGCTGTAAAAAGCCCGGGGTCCTAGAACTATTGAAATCATCAGAAAATAAACTGAAATGTAGAGATGTCAGGTAATTAATAATATAATAAGAATAATTCATTACATTTATATAGCGCTTTTCTCCAATACTAAAAGCACTATCCACACAGGGAAGAACCGGGAAGCGAACCCACAATCTTCCACAGTCTCCTTACTGCAAAGCAGCAGCACTACCACTGCACCACCTGTGAAAGGAGCTACTCTAGGCGTCTCTTTCTTAGGAGGTTTCATTTTGCCGACATGCTCACATCGCTTGTGAATTAGCGGTAAGCGGCTGTTTTTCTTCGGAGGTTTCGTTGTGCTGACGTGTTCTCCTTGCTTGTGTTTTAGCGACGGGAGGTAAAGTAAAAAGGATACCGTGTTGCCGATATGCTCGCCTTGCTTCTGTATTAGCAGCTAAGCAACTTTGTCTTTCTTCGGAGGTTTCGTTTTTTCGACGTGCTGGCCTCGCTTGTGTATCCTTGGAGGTGGAGCCCTTACCTCTCACACTTCTGGGCTGGGCAGACAGACACACAAACTTCCAAGCGTAGACATTTATATATAAGATTCAGGTGCTTACACAGGCGTCACCGCCATACTGGCTTGTGAAATGGCAGCCTGAACTCTAAGCCCTCCCTTTGCCCCCAGAGCAGACATGCAGAAATGAACTACACAAAACAACGCAAACAACCCAGAAGTGCAAATCCTTCCAACCACAGATGGTAAGTGTTACTAGACTGTGCCACCATAATTAAGAGTTCTACTCAAAATCAATAAAAATACAAATATGTGGCGTGATCAAAAGAATGCGCTGAATTCTGGTGCCGAGTGCCATCCAATGGAAAGACAGGGATCTTCAATACGGGAAAGTGGCGGGTCGAACTTTAGTAACAGTGGGTGACAACTTTCACCTATGGTTACGATCCTGAGACCAAAGTTTAGAGTTCTCAATGGAAATCGCCCAGTTCTCCTTGTGCGAAAAAAAAACGTATTAATCAAGATTCAACATCAGAGTAGTGATGATTGTGTTTGTTAACCTTGATGGAATTGTGTGAGCTGAGTTTGTACTGAGGAATACTATGGTGAATACTATAAGGGCTTACTAGAGCATTTAAGAAACAATGTGTGTAGAAAACGACTCAAGAAATGGGCAAACGGTTTCAACCTCCATCGTGACAACGCTCCATGTCACACATCGCTTTTCTGTCAGATAAAAACATTATGGTGTGTCCTCATTCACGTTTTTCTCCAGACTTGGTACCGTGTAACTTCCTTAAAGTCAAAATGACCATGAAAGGTAAACGTTTTGAATCGAATCAGGACATCGAGGCAGCCCCGACAGTGCAACTAAAGACACTCACAGGGATTAATGTGTCTCTTTTTTTATTCAAACATTCACAGTATTTTTGATCACACCTCGTAAAGGACACGTAATTTAAGGGAAAAATAAATTTCAAGTTGAAATCGTAATTGTCAATTGAACAAGTGTACTTACGTTACTCATATCTCATGTGTGCACCCGATAAGGACAGTTCCTGTCCGTGATTGGTGGGGGACCACCCACAAAATGTGAGGTATTGAAACTCAAATACAAGCAATGACAAGTAAACACCAAAAAACATGCAAAAGAACCGGGGTGACATAAAACATGAATTGGAACCCCAACCAGGGGAGGATCCCTGGCTGAGTCGTGACTCTTACAGTCTTCAGACTTGGAATTTTGGGCAAAATTTTGATTATGTTGTGAGATTTTCATGAGATCTTTTGACTTCTGGCCCCCTTCTTTGTCCACTAACCAGGGCTCAAAATGGTTTGGTACTCACCTGCCTATACAGTACCAACATGTCAACATTTTGTTCTTTGTGTTGTTGGATCTGACACCACAAAAGAGAAAAAACAGATGAGGCCTCCAAAAAATGAGTCAGGCTACCAGCAGGCTTGGGCCTACCCAGGCCTAAAATGAAGCTCAGGACACAAAATATTCCAAGAATATATCCAAAACAAAAATGGCAAAACCTTAAAAACCCTTAGCTTGAGAAGAACAAGACTACCAAAAGATCTGTACCGATAATAAATGTATTAAATAATAAGAAAAACAAAAATAAGGAAAAAGGCGGAAAAATGAAAGGCATTAAAGAATTTGTCTAAAAAAGCGGAACCCAAGAGCAAAAAACAGAAAGTTCAGTAAACAGAAAAGCAGAACTTTGAAGTCACAAGCAATAAGGGATATCCACAAACTCAATGAACCTCCTTGGGATTCACCAGTAAGCCTGAATGTATCAGCTGAGGGTGGTCTTTCAGCAGTGATGTTAAGATGGTCCTGCCTCTTGAGTGTTACACCCACAAAACACAAAAACATGCGAGAACAATAAAAAAAAATACATAAATCTATATCTGTATATTATAGTAGGAAGTGTGATGAGGTAGGGTGAGTCCGGAAATAGTTTGGATGCCAACTGGGAAAAAAAAAAAAATTAAACATGCACTCAGAGGCACTACAATAATCGCTGGCTTTGTGAAGTCTAATTGTTCTGGTGGCATTCTTAGAGACTTTCCATCTAACCTTGTCAAGTCCAAATGAGATGTCACCTTCCAGGAACGTCTCCCTTTTGTACAAAAGGGACTGGAAGGGGCGGAGCTTCTTTGGCTTCGTTGCCCTCAAGGGGAGGTTTCTGGAAACTGCAAGGAAAACAGGAGGGAGGCAAGAGTGTTAGCAACAGCGCCACCTCTCATCCCTGGGTGGTACCACACCCCTTAGGTGAGCCCAGAAGGTGATCCTCTGACATGCATGCGTGACAATACATAATATATAATACAAAGCTAACTCACTATTTCCTGTTTAGTTAACAAAGCTGAAATGTGGCAGGATGACACGTCGGGATCAGTGGGCATTTGCTTAGAAAAGACACTTAAAAAATTTCAATATTTTTGGATAAATTAACCCCCAAAAGGAAAACGTAATAGTCCAAAATCCCAAAAATGCTTTGACGGATTTAAATGAATTTGTTGACTTTAGAGAACAAAGAAAATTCGCCGACAGTTTTTAATTGGTCGATACATTTTTTAGTTGTTGACATTTATTAATATCATGTTAACTTACATATTCTGCACTGCACTGAGAGCTGGCTTTAGGGAAAGGAAGCTTGCAGCAGAAGTGACAGGCAGTTTTGGCCCTTCAGGACCACCGCTACTCTTGTTACACGTTTTCTTCCATAGGCAAATGTATTTGATCATCACATTTTTCCACTTTTTCATACATTTGCTGACATCTAAACCAATGATAGCCGATATTCAATGCCATAAATTGAAACTTCCAACTGATCGTTTCATATGAATGTGTATATTTTCTCACATGCTTGACAAGTCTTTTCTTAAACACTTCCATGTTTACTTCAGAATAGTGGAAAACAAATTAAAACACATTTTATAAAATGCCGTGATGGACACGGGGCACCAGTGAGCCCCAAACACGACCACACGAACTCAGTCCCGGGTTCAAATAAATGGATGTTTATTACAAAAATACCCCAGTATAAGCACAAAAGCATAAACTTTCTCTTCTTAATGCCTCTCCTTTCACCACCGCACTGCTCTTCTCCAGTCGAGTGTTGCCTCCTTTCCTCCCAGCTACAACTCACCTGGACAAGGGAGTGTGGACCCTTTCATCGAGTACCCAGGAGTTCTTCCAGTGCCAGGGTTGCTGCCCGTTGGAAGTACTTCTGGGTTACATGGAAGGCCCAAATAATAGGGAGTACATCTCCCTTAAGCGCCCTCTTGTGGCATCCACAGTGCACGGACTGCACTGCTGGACTACAATTCCTAGCATTCCCTGCTGGTTCCCAAATGGGCACCGATATCGAGGGCTGCTGCCATCTAGTGAATGGGAAGAATAAAGACCCCCCCCCAGAGACAGTCCCTCCCTGTCTTCTTCTTCTATCCCAGCCAGGGAAGGTGCAGAGGCGGCCTTAGGAGTGTGCAGTGGCCTAGGGCTGACCAACCCCACACAGGGCCAGTTATGTCAAACGCTGTTACCGGTATGTGTAAACTGTATAAACTTGCGTGCAAATTTAATAAAAATAATGCTAACATACACCGGATTGTCTCATTACAGTATTCAGCTCAATTTTTGCAAGATAACACGCGGACTTTATCAAAATATAACGATATAATCTATTAAAAAAGTGCATTTCATAATTCATGACAATACCACGACAGTGCGAAATGCGATGCGGTGTCATGCGGAAATTAGCAGGGCCTCTTCTAGAAAAGGACCCAAATTGCAAGGATACTCTGAGACTCTATATTCAGGGTGTCATCGTCATAACTCACGTTGATGTCATGTCAGCCGGTTATCATGTTTTTGTGCATTAATAGTCGGACGTGTTTATGGCCTACAAATAAAATGTGAGTTTCAGTGTTTCGACAGAAAGTGTGAAATTAACATAGAGGTATCCTCATGAAGTCTCTTACCGGTTTCCAGGTTCAGAGACGAAAATCCACTTTTCTTGCCTTCAGATTGGAAAAGTTGTTGATGACGTCTTTGTAGTCTAATCTGGATGCAATGTCTCTTTCTACAGATAGGATCGCCAGACCACAAAGCCTGTCTGGAGACATGGGTGATCTATACTGGAGAATATACTGTAACTTGACAAATCCACTCGAATGGGACACATGGACCTAGAAAGTGGGATCCCCTTAAGTGCGGGGCCTGGGCGGACACCCCACTTGCCACCCCCAAATGCCGCTCTTGGGAAGGTGTTACACATGTACCTGGTCAGGGGCGCCTGTCCATTTGCTTGGGGCTTCCCATCCAGGTCAGAAATCATCTCCTCTGTTGACATGGATGTCCGTCCATCCACTTGGTCCGTGTAAGTCCCCTTTCTCTTTCTCGGTCGGAATGCCTGTCCATCCCATGTGGCACTCACAATGCGTAGCTACTGAATTGGCCAATCAGAGTCATTGGGTTCACATTGACGCTACGTGTAGTCACATCTTTGAGGAGGTGCACGTCAGGCTACGCCATAGGACGACACAGATGTCTAAATCCTCCTTGATTCATTAATGACTCCACGTAAAGGCAGATTTCTTTAAGCAGACAAGAAAACAAAATAGTTTCAAAATGGAGAAGAACTATAACAATGGCTGTGTGGGTGTGCACATCATCCAGGGCTTTTTTCTGCTTTGTGCCCAAAGCCGCCTGCATGTCCTCCCATTCAGAGGCATAGCTAGGGTTTTCAGTGCCTGGGGACAACTGAAGATTTCACACCCCTTCCTGTTTGCCAAAATGCAATAGGAAAGGGAAAGAAATTTTTTTTAAATGTATTTAAAAATAATAGTATTTTAAGAAAAAAAAATCATATTTTTTATTTTAAATAGTTTTAAATTTTTAAATATTTTAATTTTTTAAAGCACTTTTATGCGTATATTTTCAAGGTTTCGCTAAATGTATAAAGATAGAATGAAGTAAAATAATTAAGACAACAATGGTAGTTCGAGGGGTGGCATGGTGGCGCAGTGGGTAGCGCTGCTGCCTCGCAGTTGGGAGACCTGGGGACCTGGGTTCGCTTCCCGGGTCCTCCCTGCGTGGAGTTTGCGTGTTCTCCCCGTGTCTGCATGGGTTTCCCCCCACAGTCCAAAGACATGCAGGTTAGGTGGATTGGCAATTCTAAATTGGCCCTAGTGTGTGTTTGGTGTGTTTGTGTGTGTCCTGCGGTGGGTTGACACCCTGCCCAGGATTGGTTCCTGCCCTGTGTTGGCTGGGATTGGCTCCAGCAGACCCCTGTGACCTTGGATGGATGGATGGTAGTTTGAAAATATAATTATTCTAAAATATTATTCTATTATCTAAATCCGTCATTAGTTTTTGTAAGAAAAAATTCATTTTCCGCATTTAAAAATGATTTTAAAGAAAGTATATAGCAAATTATAAAGCAAAATAATTATATATTTATGAAAAACTGCATTACTTACAATTTATTCATACGAAAATATGATGGGGAAACGTCTAGACTTTTGCAGCCATCTACTAGAATACTAAACCACAGCCCAATCAATTTTCTATCAAACACATAAACACAAATCACTTGGCACACAGAAATGGCATTTGCAACAACTTAGACAATGATACACTAATGCCTCATGTCAGTCAAGCGACCTGTTTAATAACGTCAAAAAATGTTTCTGGGTGGGAGTCAAGCATGTTAGAATAGTGGAGGGGATCAATTATTGTCTGTTTTTATTTACTTTTTAGTGCATTTAAGAATGGAAAACATTTCATTCTAAAATTTCGTAAATTTTAAATGTGAATTTCCCCTTGGGATTAATAAAGTATCTATCTATCTATCTATCTATCTATCTATCTATCTATCTATCTATCTATCTATCTATCTATCTATCTATCTATCTATCTATCTATCTATCTATCTGGCGCCCTGTGGTATAGCGGGTCCACAGCTCTCTCAGCAAAGGCCAGTTTTTAGATGAATAATCACCGCACCTGCGGCGTAGCGAGGGGGCGCGGTAGTGTGGCTGAAGCGGTTCCCGGGTGGATTTGTGCTGCGGTCGTTTCTCATCTAAGTGCACAGGTGAGAGACAGTCCGCAGCGTAATTGTTCCCGGGAGCTGTTGATTGCCACAGCTGCCACGTCCATTATATGGAGAAGCCCGAGACGGTTAAGGGAGAAGAGAAAAAAACAAGAAAAAGAAAAGAGAAGGAAACGGAGGTTGTGGAGGAAGCAGGAAGCGAGTGAGCGAGAAAGCTGGTGCAGGAGAGCGAACAAGTGAAGGCTCACGGCAGCTGAGCAGGCAGCCTGGGTGTTTGGCCAACACCCGGGGGAGTAGTAGATGTGGTCGCTACCGTTGAGATTACTTCGGAGAGCGGGAGTGACTAGAAGACGGGTGACTCTCCGTGGAAGGCAGAGGGAGTCGGGACTTGGGACGTGGTGTCCCCAGCGTGAGAGTCTTGGTCATTGGGGAATCCCAAGTCACAATCACGGGGATCGGTAAGGCGACTGACAGTAGTAGAGTCAGGCACAGAGAAGGTCAGCTACGGAGAGAGCGTCTCGCCTGTTGCAGGGCCCGCATGGGAGAAGCAGGTGAGACGCTAACGGAAAAGAAGCACCGGGCTGGTCATTGTTTTTAAAAGACTGCTTCCTGCATTGCGTTTTAACTTCGATTTTAAAGGATTGTTTTTGTAATTATTTTAAACCTCCACATTTCTTTTATTGGATTATTTATTTATTGAACTTTGGACACTGCACTGTTGCACTTTGTTTTCGTTTTGTCGAATAAAGCACTTTGCACTTTTATACATCATCCCCTTGCTCCATTGTTATTGCCTCACTGTCTAGCTCATCTCGGTTATAACTATCGACGGTGTTGGGTTCAAGGGCTCCCTAATAGAAGATGGGAGTACGGAGCAGAACCCGCATCGTCACACGCCCCCTGGATCAGGCCCGGTCTTAGGTATTATGGGGCCCTAGGTGAAAGGGGGGTCCACGGGCCCCCTGAGGGGGGCGGAGCCCCCCTGGAAGCTCTGTGAAATGCGTGAAAATTAGACCAAGGAGTCGATCCGGGGTCCCCCGGACGCCGGGGCCCTAGGCAGTCGCCTACTTCACCTATGCCTAAGGCCGGGCCTGATTGGGACAAATAATGCTGTAGTATATTTAAGTATATATGACAATTGCTCACTCGGACAATTTGTTTTGGGGGCCCCCAAGAAGGCGAGGGCCCTAAGCTATAGCTTGTGTAGCTTAAACGTAAATCCTGCACTTCCCTGGATGCTGTGCCTGGGGACAGATGTCCCTCCTTGCCCCCCTCTAGCTATGCCACTGCTCCCATTCCAACATTTAAAAGATGGATGAATGTATAAATGATATTGCACTCACCTTTTCTACTTGACTGGATGGGTACCACCTGGGCAGTCTACAGATGATCAGCCTGTGATATGATGCTCTCGATTCTCTTTCATACCAGAGAAGGTCCAAGCTGAGATCGACAGTGTATTGGGCCAAACTCGTCTGCCGTCGATGGAGGACAAAATCAACCTGCCGTACACCGAGGCAGTCGTCCATGAGGTCCAGAGGAAAGCCGACATTGTTCCCGTCAACCTTGTCAAGATGACCACGGAGGATATGACAGTTGGAGGCTACTTAATTCCAAAGGTGAACTAATAAAATAATTCAGTCAATGCTGTGTACACTCATACTTATGTTTCCTCAGCGTTCCTGGGCTTATTGGCCGCTGCTCCATAAATAATAATTCTTTACATTTATGTTGTGCTTTTCTGACTACTCAAAGTTCTTTAAATAGTGAGTGGGGAGACACCAATGTGCAGCATCCATCTGGATGACGAGATGGCAGCCATTTTTGCATCAGTAGGCTTACCACACATGAGCTGTTAGGTGATAAAGTAATGAATGAGAGAGATAATCAATTAGAGATTGGGGATAATTAGGGGGCCAGAAGGAGTAGGTCATGGCGGGCAATTTAGCCAGGACAACAGGATACACCCTATTGTAGGGCTCTTTAATGACTACAGAGAGTCAGGACTTTGGTTTTATGTCTCATCCAAAGGTCAATGCCATTTTTACAAAACAATGTCCCTGGCACTGCACTGAGCGCATAGGGATCCACACCCTTAACCTGCCATTGCTCCGTACCAGGTATGACGTTAATCTGCATCCAGCCCTGCAAGCAGGTCCTCCGACTTGCAGGGACAATTTGGGCGTTGGTGACAGGATTGGCACTCCAGCCACTGTAAAAAAAAAAAAAAAAACTCACACTGTGCCAGCTTGGTGTTGAGGTGTCACCTGTTGCACGGCCGTACTTGGGTCCCAATCTTGGTGGTTCGTCGTGTGGTGGGAACAGCAACATGCTGTAATCAGCTCATGCCCCCCATCCTGTAGCAAATCCATCAGGAACAGCTAAAATATCCCTAGTGCAGGGGTGTCGAACTCCAGGCCTGGAGGGCCGCAGTGGCTGCAGGTTTTCATTCTAACCCTTTTCCTAATCACTGACCAGTTTTCATTGCTAATTAACTCATTTCCCCTCCATTTTAATAGCCCTGTTTTTAAGGAGTCAGTCCTCTGAATTTATTCCTTTCTTCATTAAATGAGAGCCAAACAGAAATGAGATGTAAAACAAGCCGACAGATGACCAGCTAAATTGGGATTTCAAACTCCAACCAATTTTCACTCCTACCAATCTCTTAATGAAAAGCTGATTCTTGCTGTTAATTAAACTCGTTATTTAATTCCACAGCTTGTTGCTGCTCTCATTCTGCCATGGCAGACATTTCAAAAACTGTTGATTTTCTGTTTTTTCTAAGAACATCGTCAAAATGTTTTGGTGACCTGAGAGATCAACCTTACTGAGAACTTCACCTTTCGTTATTTTCAGATATTATGTGCTAAGCACAGGTGAGCTGGTCATGTGGCAGCGGCATGTTTTGTGTCTCATTATTGTTTGGCTGCTAATTAAGGAAAAAGAGACAACTAAGGGGTCTGAGTCAAGTTAATTAAAACCAAGGCAAAAGAAGTTAACTAGCTGCAAAAACATGTCACAAATGAAGAAGAAGGATAGAATGAAAACCTGCAGCCACTGCGGCCACCTTTAGGACCGGAGTTCAACACCTGTGCTCTAGTGGGTATCTCAGTTCAGCTAACATATTGGTATTACGATAGATGTCACACGCCAGAATTAATTAATCTAATCTTTATAACAAAATGTTTAATCACTAATGTTCACTTGTTGTGTTACCAAATTACTAACATTTAACTCCCCACTTTTTTCTTTTCATATCCTTTGGACCTTTAAGTCCAACTTGCATAAAATTGTGGCGACAACCAATATTTCCCCTGCAGCTTGCCAATTGGAAGACACTTAATTCCAAAGGTCAGTCAGTCAGTCATTTCCCAACCTGCTATATCCTAACACAGGGTCACGGGGGTCTGCTGGCACCAATCCCAGCCAGCACAGGGCGCAAGGCAGGAACAAACCCAGGGCAGAGCGCCAGCCCACTGCAGGGCACACACACACACACGCACACACACACACCAAGCACAATTTAGGACCGCCAATGCACCTAACCTGCATGTCTTTGGACTGTGGGAGGAAACCCACGCAGACATGGGGAGAACATGCAAACTCCATGAAGGGAGGACCCGGGAAGCGAACCCAGGTCTCCTTACTGCGAGGCAGCAGCGCCACCGTGCCGCCCTAATTCCAAAGGTAATCTAATAAAATAATAAAATCTAATAAAATAATAAAATGAATGCTGTATACATTCATACTTACATGAACTCATTGTTCCTGGGCTCATTGGCTGCTAAGCCTGCTGGGAAGCTGAAGAGTTGTTCCATAAACAGCCTGACAATGGACGTCTCTCTAGTTCTGATTTCTCCCACCTCTGTCAGTTGTTTCCCATTTGATGGATGTAGGAGAAGAACTTTTAAAACGGCACATCTAGTGTGTGGAGCTCAGCCATTCCTGTCCATTAATCGTTGAACTGTAGCAAAGTCTTCAGGAATGGCTTACTAAAAGACTAGGGGGCTCCGCCCCCTGCTCACTTCGCTCGCCAACCCCTGGTGTTGGGTAATTATAAATAGTGTGATGTATGTATGAGCTATAGCATAGTGTGAAGGTGTAGATGACGAATATAGGAAGCCAAGAATAAATTGCAAGGCACAGTGTAAAGATTTATGGGACAATTTCTTTGTACACAACATTAGTAGTAAAGATGGTGTCTTGCTCTTGAATGAGTTTCTCTTGGCATGGATCATTTATAACCTTAACTTTAACGTCAGATGAACGTTGAAAGTTGTCCATGTCCAAAAACGGGGTCAGAGAGATAGATGCGAACCTTGTTCATGGTTTGGCCTTGTGATTTGTTGATGGTCATGGCAAATGCAGGTTTAATGGGGAACTGTCGTCGTTTAAGTGTAGATAGATAGATAGATAGATAGATAGATAGATAGATAGATAGATAGATAGATAGATAGATAGATAGATAGATAGATAGATAGATAGATAGATAGATAGATAGATAGATACTTTATTAATCCCAATGGGAAATTCACACATACACGGAGCTGCTGAAAAGGCTGCCACTCACGTAAAAGGTAATTCTAGGTCAGAACTTGTAAGGTCAAGTGTAGGAATCCGAACAGTATTGTTAGCATGTGATCCTGTAAGAAGTTTCGCTTCAATAACATTGTGTGTCATGGTGTTGACGACTAAACGTGTACCATTGCATAAACCTTGTTTAGTGTTAAGGTTTCTTAATAGCATGACTATTGTTCCGATTGTAAGGTTAAGATTGTATTGTGGTAATCCGGCTGGGTTAATAGTGTTCAAATATTGTAAGGGGAAATTAAGATGGTCATTGTTGTCATCAGAGTCAACTTTGTCAGAGCTTAGAAAGAGGTGTGCCTCTACAGGAAGTAATGAAATGACTTGGTTACTTATGTGATTAACATTAATATTTTTTGGACATAATATAGTCCGTTGTGATAAAAGGGGTATTTGGTCTAATGAGATTGCTGTTCCAAATAATCTCCGTAACTAAGTCGTCGCAGATAAAGGCTTGAGGAATTGTAATAATATCTGGGTGAAGTCCATCTGTATTGGTGAGTGTACCATCTCCCAGTTGTAATAAGCAATTGTTATATTTTGGATCTGGACATCGCATGTTTTGTACCAACTGTATCTTTTGAAAGCAATGGCAATTGTCCGCGTAACATTTTTTCTTCCGCAGTTTTAGAAGCGCGTTGTAGGCGCCGACGTATATTGTTTTTTTTGATGCGGGTTCGTGTTTGTGGTCCCGTTACTCGAGCCGTCTCGTTCTGTACCCGTGATCGTGAATTCATGATTTGTTTGTTCTTTATCGTTAGTAATATGGATAAGTAATAAGGAGGATCGCACTCACTGTTAATATGCGGACTGTTCGTTTCTTCGTATTATTACCAATCAGGTATCGCGCCTGTATATGTATTGGAGTCCGGTCTATGACGTCGTCTGCGTATTTTAAGGTGGACTGAACAATAGCTGAGCGCATTGCATGTGGAGCAATAGCTAAGCACTGTCTAAAATCTCCTCCTAATAAAAGTACCTTTCCCGCAAAGGGAATATTATTATTCATCAAGGTTTGTAGAAGTTTATCAATGGTGTTGAGTAAGTGACTGGATGCCATTGTACATTCATCTATAATTAATAGTTTTGCAAGACGGATGTCACGTGCATTGTTACTGTTCATTTTCATAGTGGATACCGATGTTTCTGTGATTGGGACCGGTATTTTGAATAAGGAGTGACGTGTTTTTGGAGCCGAGACATTTTTTCTTCCGCGGTTTCAGAAGCGCGTTGTAGGCGCCGACGTGTATTGTTTTTTTTCATGCGGGTTTGTGTTTGTGGTCGCGTTACTCGAGCCGTATCGTTCTGTACCCGTGATCGTGAATTCATGATTTGTTTGTTCTTTATCGTTAGTAATATGGATAAGTAATAAGGACGATCGCACTGCTAATATGGAGCCTTTTCTGATCGTGAATTCATGACTTGTTTGTTCATTAATAATATGGATAAGTAATCGTGCGTTTTTTTGAGGGGCGCGTTGCCTCATTTTTTATTTCTGTTAGTGGAGGGGGGCTTTGTGTGTCGTGGGTCTGAATCCTCTTTTTTGTGTGTGTCCTGTTTCGTGTGGTATGGGCTTCGTCTGGCGCTTTGTTGCATGGGTCTGTTGCTATGGGCGCAGAGCATCATTTCTCATTTTCTGGTGCTTGGAGGGTTTCTTCGTATTATTACCCATCAGGTGTCGCGCCTGTATATGTATTGTAGTCCGGTCTGTTGTTGTCTATGTATGACGTCGTTTGTTGGCGTGCGTTTTCTTTGAGGGGCGCGTTGCCTCATTTTTTATTTCTGTTAGTGGAGGGGGGCTTTGTGTGTCGTGGGTGTGAATCCTCATTTTTGTGTGTGTCCTGTTTCGTGTGGTATGGGCTTCGTCTGGCGCTTTGTTGCATGGGTCTGTTGCTATGGGCGTGGCGCATCATTTCTCATTTTCCGGTGCTTGGAGGGGGGCTTTGTGTGGCGCCTGCGCACTTCGTCTTTTGCGTCCACGGCCCATGTCCCTGCATCCATCCGGTTTACCATTCTCGTTTAGTAATATGGATCAGCAACACTTTTCAGTGGCTCACATTTTCCTCTTGTCCTGTAATTTGCTTTGCATGTTTCCGCTGGATACTTTTTAACCAAAATTTTCTCAATTCAAGCAAACTTTTAAACATCCATATACTAAGTTAAGGGTCTATCTTCCTTAGCCCGCACCCCCCAGCTTCCCGCCAACTTTATCAAAATCCCGTGTTTCTCTGGTGGGTATCTCAGTTCAGCTAACATACCGGTATTACGATGGATGTCACACGCCGGAATTTTTGCCAGGTCTCTACAGCAAAACGCTTATTCTGTAATGTTACCAAATTGCTAGCATTTCTTCATCTCCACTTTTTTTTTCTTATCCTTTGGACCCTTAAGTCCAAATTGCGTAAAATTTCCCTTACAGCTTGCTACACTTTTCACTTGACATTTCTCACCCAAATTTCATTCTGCCAACTTATAATTTCAAGCGAATTGATCCCCCTTTAGGTTGGACCCAGGTTGTCGAATCACTCAGCCACAGGGGTCCATGGACTGCCAACCCATATTTTGGCTGGATCCCCACCTTAACTATCATTAAAGCAAGTGGCTCAGTATGAGGCTGCATCCCATCCTCGCCACCAATTGTTTCTAACAAAGGGGTTCATGATCCCTGGGAGGTTACAGCTGAAATGAAACTTCAATCATTAGTGACCCCCCCAACTAAGGAACTGATGATCACACTGACTCAGTGGCTCCTCTTTGGCCATTTCTGAATGTTGTCACAAGAACGACACAAAAACATTACGAAGGTTTGGGGCAGACACCCATATAATGTTGCCTTGCTGCAAAAATGCTTATTACGAGCAGACGTGTTCACACAACTGAGTCCAAAACAGAACTGATATCCTAAATACAAGATGGTGATTTTAAAGGCCAGTAAGGGAAGTGATGTCATCAGGTATGGAACCGGAAGTGACGTCGTTGGCTGCCCCAGAGACAGGCGGGATTTCCCGAGAATGGTCTGCAAGGGATTGAGAGAGAAAATGAGTACACCTTCGCCACCCTCTGGCCCGGCGTGGAATTACATTCATTCAAGCCCTTTTGCTGTCTCCTAAACACGCGTGTGTGACAATGTATAAATGATTATACTACAAGGTATTTTGGGAATGAATGTTGCATTTTAAAGCAAGTTAACTCTATCATTTCCTTTGTACCACATTTCTTTTCTTTCAATATTTCCACCATAATTACCAAAGGTTCAAACTATGAGCTGCATTTCTATAAACAACACATTCCCATTGCTGGACACGGAGTGCCACCTGGGTAGTCTACAAAGGGGCACCTAGTGATATGTAGCTTTTGATCTTTTGTTTCCTATTTGATTGATTTAGGAGAAGAATTTTTAAAACAGCAATTCTAGTGAACCGCAGCGTCCAACTTTATTTAAGATATTTTTCGTAAATCTGTGTCACCCTCTTCCTTACAGCTTTCTTTGTTGTGGTATGGAGAGTGACTGCTGTTTTTGTCTTCAGGATACAGCCGTACTCATTAATTTGAGCTCAGTCCTCAATGACAAGAATGAGTGGGAGACCCCCGACATGTTTAATCCTGGACATTTTCTCACCCCGGATGGGAAGTTCCGGCGAAGGGAAGCCTTTATGCCTTTCTCTGCTGGTAAGGAGAATTTTATTTTTTAAATTGTTAGATAGATATGGAGCTTCCATTTTTTTTCAAATAAGAATAACCAATGTCTTCTTCTCCTGAATTATGCGGTTCTTCTTGCATGTTTAGTGTCTTATTGACTAATATAAGCCTTGCTCTTGTACAATGTCAATGGTATCATTCTTTATTTTTCTTGGGATTATATTGGTGTCACTAATCTTACGTTATTCGTGATGAATGCCAACAGAATACTCAATGGGTCAGCACTCATATATATTGAGACACTTGTGAGGTCCTGTGCTCCTTCTCAGTGGTGATGCCACCCCTGTATAGCATCAAATCTCAATCCAGACTCTTCATGTGTAGCTTCTAGGCTGATGGGATGAGTTGCCCTCAACACGTTTAAGAAATTTTGAGAGTTTCTCTTGTTTGGTGAATTTTTGGTACATTTCTTTTTGTCATACCACCTGCACTTCAGAACAAATCATCTACCTCAAGCTTAGCCCCAGACAGTATTTGGATGGGAGACCATCTAGGAAAAGCTTGGGTTGCTGCTGGAAGAGGTGCTGGTGAGACCAGCACGGGACGCTTACCCTGTGCTCTGTATCCCAATGGCCCACTGCAGTGACGGGGACACTGTGATGTAAAAATGGTGCCATCCATTGGATGAGATATAAAACCAAGGTTCTGACTCTCTGTGGTCATAAAAGAAGGTTATATCCCGATATCCATACTAAATTGCCCTCCATGGCCTGGTCACATCTGATGGAGGATCGCAGGAAACGTTGGGTAGAGGGGCCCTTTCATTAGATTGACTAGCCCAGCGCTGTCTCAGCTGTGGAATGGCCAATAGGGGGAGGCAGCCTGGTGGCTGAGGTCTCCAGGACTCTGAACAAATCCAAATCATATTATGGGATATCATCTACTGTTGAATTCTGCTCTGTACTTGTATTTACCCCCTTTTTTTTTTTTTTGGCACCCACTGCACACCCAACCTACCTGGAAAGGGGTCTCTCTTTGAACTGCCTTTCCCGATGTTTCTTACATTTTTTTTATCCCTACAAAGGATTTCTTGTTTTCTTAGAGAGTCAAGGCTGGGGGGCTGTCAAAAGGCAGGGTCTGTCAAAGCCCATTGCGGCACTTCTTGTGTGATTTTGGGCTATACAAAAATAAATCATATTGTTTTGTACTGTTGGTGTGTTGGGGGAGCTTCTGCCAGATCCAGAAGTGCTCCACATGGGCTACCACCCTTACACTGGAAGTACTTGTTGAAGTGTCACTCACTCTGCTCTTCCTCAAGGAGCACATAAGTCAAGGATCGTCACCTATAATTGAGGGAGACTCAGACCTCCCAATATAAAGAAGACAATCTGAAGTGAAGGATCATGGGACATTTGAAATTACATTCACCCTGTATTTGTGGGTTTCGAATATATTGTATGGAATTAAACTTTAAGTCGGAGACTTGTAGATCGTCTAATTCGTGTTGCCAGCAAGAATGAAAAGATTCCAAAAAACGTTGGTGCGGTATGAAGTCCCGTGAGACAGAGACTTTTAACATGAGATTCTTTCAAGTCACGCTGTATTTACAACTATTTTCAAACAAGACCACGGTCATCTAACCTCAGTCGTGTGAATGCCTTTGACAGACACACTTCCTGCACTCTCAGCTCTTATAAATTTTATCAGGACAATAATGTTATACGTTTTAGATGACACGTCAACAACTAAGCGAAGAAGAAAGAGCAGGGACAAACATTTGAAAAAGTCATTTCATTTATTAGAGAGAAAGAAACGATATTCACTCACGGGCAGTTATACGTTGTGTTGTCACAATGTAAGTCCAAATACGGAATCAAAATTCAATGCGATAATTCCAAATACAGTGGAACCTCGGTTCACGAACGTCTCTGTACACGTACAAATCGGGTTACGACCAAAAAGTTCGCCAAACTTTTGCATCTGTTCACGGTATACGAACAAGCCAGTTTCCCTTTTGGTTTGTGCGCGCCGATGATTTCCGCACATGTTAAGTCTCTCCCTGTTCATTCCCTGTGCAGAGAGAGAGAGAGATGCGCGCGTGTGTGTGCGCGCGTGCGAGAGAGAGAGAGGGAGCTGGCATAAGGCAGAGAAGGCAATTAAAGAATACATCGGGCTTGTTTTTAAAGAGACTGATTCGAGCCTTGTTGTAACCTCGTATTTAATGAAGACTTTGTTCTATTGGATTTTAACCTCCACTTCTGTTTACAGCGATTGGTTCGTAGCGTGCATTTTTGCAATGTTACTTTTCTTGGTGGTTTATTAAATTACAGATTTTTCAAATGTTCATTTTTTTCCCTGTGCTTAAAACTCATTAAAAAAAAAAGTGTTTTTAGCGAGCGGTTCATAGCGCTATAGCGCTAGCTCTTGCAATGTTAGTTTTCTCTGTTGTTCAAGGTTTTCTCAGTGTTATTCAATGTTTTTACATTTAGTTTCCTATTACGCTATGCATTCTATGGTATTGTTAACTATATTTGTGCTTAAAAATCTTTAAAAAAATATATTTAACTACAGTTTGTACGGTCTGGGACGGATTAATTGTATTTACATACAATCCTATGCGGGAAATTACTTCGGGTCACGACCAAATCGGGTTACAATCAGAGTTTTAGTACGAATTACGGTGGTGACCCGAGGTTCCACTGTATTGTTTTAGTTTTAAAGTAAAAGTGAAAATAATGCATATGTGACACTTCCCATGAAAATAACAATCTCTTAAAATTGTATATCTGGTTAACCAAACCCGGGGGTGGGTGAGTTAAGCAAGCAGGGGGCGGAGCCTCCTAATCTAATTAAAGACCGTCATCCATGTGACTGAGGTGACCAAGCCACTGCACTATCTGTGCTATATAGTACCTGTCAAGCAATACAAAGGGTACACAGCACATGTTATGCCCTAATTGGGGCTCATCAGGTGTACACACCTTTACTTCCGCTCACGGGGATCGAATGTCAGAAGTCAAGGCCTCAGGTAAAGCCACGCCATTTTTGGTTTAGCAAAAGCTGCAATCCTATTCCCAGGGAGTGTGCGCCCCCTGCTGGATACAGCCTCACTAGAGCCTGGAAGGTGGTCCCCAGGTGCACATAAAGACTTACTCCTCCCACCTCTGTATAACAGTTTGAACTTATAAAGACTAACTTCACTATTCCTGATTGAACTTCTTTTGTTTTTTGTTTCTCAGGAAAGCGGCCCTGCTTGGGAGAACCACTGGCAAGAATTGAGCTCTTCCTGTTCTTCACGTGCCTCTTGAAAAAGTTCACCTTCCGTACCCCTGAAGGGACAAGCCTGACGTTGGGTGCCATCACTGGCTTCACGCGCGCCCCTGTGCCACACAAAATCTGTGCCGTCCCTCGTGGTCAGACTGCTTGATGTTGGCTTTCTCTTGTTGCTTTTCTGCACCTTATGAAACTTTTCACCTCAAGTGTGCTTCTCTTCATTTTTAAATATTCTTATATATACAATTTGGATCAAAGTTCATGCATGTTAATTTTATATTAACCCCTTATGTACTATTGCTCCTAAATTATTTACCCAAAAATAAACAGCTTTTACTCTTTTATTGTAATAAAGGAGCTGCAAATGGCTGAAGAGCAGTGAGAACAACACTTCAGATTGTTGAAAGAAACTATGTATATGATTACAAACATTTGTTTTCACCAATATCAACTAAATAAAACACAAATAAATTTGGTGCTTTAGGGTTTTCTCTCCAAAAAACTGGATTTTACTGTACATGACCAATACATTTTATAAGGCACAACTCTGGACTTCATTTTCTTCTCTGCCCCAATCTATCAGCTGTCATTGTGCCAAGTTTAGATGGCACAGTTCTACTGTTTGGCACCACATGCCAAGTTAACAAACATTGCAGTTATGTATAAAATCCAAATCTGATTTTCGGAGACTCGCAGTCAGGACGAGTGACCTGCTGGGCTGGCTACTCTGAGCAGCAGTTTAAAGCTGTGCCTCTGGTCTCTGGGACCGCGGTTCTTGAGGCTGACCCTTCAATTAGCTATAAACCCCAAGTCTCACTGAGATTGCACAGGTTGTGAAGCAGCTGAGGGTAGGGAAGGCTGCAGGGATCTGTGGTATCCGGGGTGAACTTCTCCAGGCTGGTGTTCAGGCTGTCCTCCTGGCATAGCAAGCAAACTTTGCTTTCATTTGGGAGATGGGCATCATCCCAACTGACTGGAACACAGGACTTGTCGTCCTTTTCTGGAAATGGAAGGATTGTGGCAACTACAAGGTGATAACGCTGCTCTCAGTGCCGGGTAACGTCATTGCTAGGGTCGTCCTCAACAGGATCCGTGATCACTTGCTCACCTGCAGTTATCAGCAGGGAGACGTGAATACCGTGGTGAAACAAGGAATGGAATGGAGAGACCGGAGCGACGGACGGCCTTATATAGGCAGGCAGCCAGCTACGTGAGAGGCATGGGGATGGGGGACCCAACGCCGCTTCACACGGCGACCGAGCTGCAGGCTATGGACGTATATATGTACGTAAGTAGGATTCAGTTAGCGTTGGGAACCTGCGTACCAAATTTCTTGAAGATGGGCCCATAAGTAACAAAGACCGTTGGAAAGTTACCAACCGAAATAAGTACGTACATCAGTTTCGGTTAGCGCAGGGAAGCCGCCTACTAAATTTCGTGAAGATGGGGCCATAAATAAGAAAGTTTAACATGGCGGATGTTGTCGACCGTTATGACTGTTACTCGTAGAATTTTGAAATGAAACCTGCTTAACTTTTGTAAGTAAGCTGTAAGGAATGAGCCTGCCAAATTTTCCGAAGATACTTTCCTTTTCCCGGTCCTTCCCGTCTTCTGGCATCCCGGTGGGGCAAGTTCCCTGGACAACATTTGTCACTACAGTATATATAAATATATGTAGCTGGTCCTCCGGGTACTCCGGTTTCCTCTCACAGTCCAAAGACATACAGGTTATGTGGATTGGCGATTCTAAATTGTCCCTAGTGTGTGATTGGTGTTTGTGTGTGTGCGTGCCCTGCAGTGGGCTGGCATCCTGCCCGGGGTTTGTTTCCTGCCTTGCGCCCTGTGTTGGCTGGGATTGGCTTCAGCAGACCCCCGTGACCCTGTAGATAAGATATAGCAGGCTGGATAATGGATGGATGGATATGTAGCTGGAAATCCACAAATGGAGCACATGAATCACTTACCTAAATATATCTGTTCAGAAGATTTCACACCCATTGTAATACCAAGGAGACTAAAAAGAATGAAAGGCGTTATCTTTACCAACTGTTCACATCAAACAGCTACCCAAAGACATTCATTCATCAGACAATGCTTACATAGGAGATGCCAGAGACTACAGCAAACCATTGACTTCAACTTGACCCCCCATCCTACCTGGCATACACTACCTTATCATCACGGGTTATCAGAAGGTACAGGACATACCCTGTCCCGAGCAGGCCTCAAGCATGCTGATCACAGTCCTTTTTAATGTCAAAATCAAGAAATCAGCAGCAGAGGCACAGAGCGCAGTTTAGAGCATACCATGCAATTATGGGCTATGGAAAAATAAATTTTAATGTATTGTATCGTATTGTATGTAATTTGTGTCCATTAATTGTGTGTCCAATTATCGCCCTGTGGCCCTCACTCCGGTAATCATGAAGTGCTTCGAGAGACTGGTTCTCCAGCACATCAAGGACTTCGGTCCATACCAATTCGCATATCACGCGAACAGATCCACAGAAGATTCCATCGTCATAGCTCTCCACTCTGTGCTGAGCCATCTGGAGCAGCAGCAGCAGAGCTACGTCCGGATGCTCTTTGTGGATTACAGCTCAGCTGTCAATACAATCATTCCTGACATTCTCATCACAAACTGATCACTCTTGGCTTACCCCCTCTCACATGTGTCTTGATAAAAGACTTTCTTACCAACCGGCTCCAGACTATGAGACTCTGCCCCCACCACTCCTACATTCGCACACTGAACATCGGTACCCCACAAGGCTGTGTGCTGAGCCCCCTCCTGTACTGTCTCTATACCAATGACTGCAGTCCGGCCCACAACAACAACCTCATCGTCAAGTTTGCATGACGACACCACAGTGGTCGGACTCATCTCAAAGGGAGACAAGACAGCTTACAGAGAGGAGGTCATGAAATTGGTAGCCTGGTGTTCAAAGAACAATCTGGCTCTGAACATCAGGAAAACCATGGAGATCATTGTCGACTTCAGGAGGTACAGCACCGACTTAGCTCCCGTTTACATCAACAGCGAGTGTGTGGAGAGGGTCCATACTTTCTGGTTTCTTGTGTCCTTATCTCTGCTGACATCTCCTGGACAGACAACATCACAGCAGTCATCAAGAAGGCTCAGCAGCAGTTACACTTCCTGAGGGTCCTCAGAAAACACAACCTGGACTCCAACCTGCTACTGACCTTCTACCATCGAGAGCCTGCTGACGTATTGTATCACAGTATGGTATGGCAGGCAGGAAGAGGCTTCAAAGAGTAGTAAAGGCAGCACAGAAGATCATCGTCTGCCCTCTCCGCTCCCTGATAGACATTTACACCTCAGCAGAGCAAAAAACATCATCAAGGACAGCTGCCACCCTGGCTCTGATCTGTTTGACCTGCTGCCCTCAGGGAGGCGCTACAGGGGCATCACAACAAGGACAAACAGACTCAGCAATTGTTTTATCTCCCAAAAGCCATAACCATTCTAAACTCACACATGCACTGACTACACAGTCTGACCCCCCAACCCCTGGACTTCCTTCTATCCATCAACTGTGCAATATCTAATATCTAAATGGTACTGATAATAACTGTGTAATATCTGTATACTGTACAATATCATTACTCTCAGGGTCCAACATCCACTACTCACTGCACATGATCAGCATTATTGTGCAATATTTAAATAATGTGCAATAACCCAATAGTGTAATAGTTATTATTCTTTCCATATGCATACTTTTTTGCAGCTTCTTTGCACCATCTGTTTATTTGTTTATTTATTTGTTGTGTTTTACATATATGTCTGCACTGAAGGAGCTGCTTTTAATCTCATTGTACATGTGTATAGTGGCAATAAAAGGCATTCTATTCTATTCTATTCTACCAGCAAGCCCGCGATTCTCGAAAGAATCGCAAATCCAAGGCGTGGCAGAAGCCTCCGTGTATTGTTTTTATCCATGCGGTCTCGTCTTTGTTGTTCTGTGGCTGTGTCGTAAGGTAGACGTCGTTTACTGTTAGGAAGCATAATCCAACTTACATTTAATACTGAATTACCGTTATGTGATTCACATATGCCACACTGACTGCTGGCACAGTGGATTAGAGCTTTGGGCGCCACATACTGACTCTGGGAAGTACGGGCTCGGTTTTGTATTACAAATCGTTGAGCTCTTTCCATTTGGAGCCGTGACTCCTTTGCCTCTGCTGAGACCGACTGCTGGCACAGTGGATTAGAGCAAGTTTAGTTTACAGGTTGTGTTGTTTGGGCGCCACCCACTGACTCTGGGAAGCCGCTGGGTTTGACTCTGGGGCGCTGCGGTGCATTGCGCATGCGCTTCGGTGCGTCCGCTGTCCATGCATAAATTAAACTGTCGTTTAGTTTAACGCCACACGTATACAGGAACATCGCAATGCAGTCAGAAAAGAGGACCCGCGATCGCTGATTTACACACATACAAGTTCAGCCAGACACACATATGAATGGGACTCAGTGCAAGAAAAATTCAAGACTGACACAAAGAGTGCCAGTGAGCTGGCTGAATCATGGCTCTCAAATGATAACACCATTAACAGACACTTACACGTGAACCCAGCATACGCGACCTTGAAAAAAAAAAGAACATGCAAATAATAAATAAGACTTTATGACCAACACCTCCAAACTCCCACCCACCTATCCAACAACAACAACAACAACATTTATTTATATAGCACAGTTTCATACAAAAAGTAGCTCAAAGTGCTTTACATAATGAAGAGAAGAAAAATAAAAGACAAAATAAGAAATTAAAATGAGACAACATTAGTTAACATAGAAAGGAGTAAGGTCCGATGGCCAGGGTGGACAGAAAAAACAAAAAAAAAACTCCAGAAGGTTGGAGAAAAAAATAAAATCTGTAGGGGTTCCAGGCCACGAGACCGCCCAGTCCCCTTTGGGCATTCTACCTAACATAAATGAAATAGTCCTCTTTGCAGTTCTGGTTTTTCACGGAGTCACTTGATGCTGATGGTCATACAGACTTCTGGCTTTTAATCCATCCATCATTGTTGGGACATCATGGTGCTTTGGGTAGATGGTGGTGGCGCACGCCACCACCAACAGGACACCGGAAAAGGAAACAGAAGAGAGAGTAGGGGTTAATACAGTTTTTGAATGAATAGTTATTATAATGAATTAGATATACAGAGTATCAGGATTAAATTACAGTGAAGTTATGAGAAGGCCATGTTAAAATAATGTGTTTTCAGCAGTTTTTTAAAGTGCTCCACTGTATTAGCCTGGCGAATTCCTACTGGCAGGCTATTCCAGATTTTAGGTGCATAACAGCAGAAGGCCGCCTCACCACTTCTTTTAAGTTTTGCTCTTGGAATTCTAAGGAGACACTCAGTTGAGGATCTGAGGTTACGATTTGCAATATAAGGTGTCAGACATTCCGATATATAAGCCGGGGCGAGATTATTTAAAGCTTTATAAACCATAAGCAGAATTTTAAAGTCAATCCTGAATGACACAGGTAACCAGTGTAGTGAAATCAAAACTGGAGAAATGTGTTTGGATTTTCTTTTCCTGGTAAGGATTCTAGCAGCTGCATTCTGCACTCGTTGCAAACAATTGATGTCTTTTTTGGGTAGTCCTGAGAGGAGTGCGTTACAGTAATCTAGCCGACTGAAAACAAACGCATGCACTAATTTCTCTGCATCTTTCGATGATATAAGAGGTCTAACTTTTGCTATGTTTCTTAGGTGAAAAAATGCTGTCCTATTGATCTGATTAATATGCGATTTAAAATTCAGATTACAATCAACGGTTACCCCTAAGCTTTTTACCTCCGATTTGACTTTTAATCCTAATGCATCCAGTTTATTTCTAATAGCCTCATTGTATCCATTATTGCCAATCACTAAGATTTTGGTTTTTTCTTTATTTAATTTGAGAAAGTTACTATTCATCCATTCTGAGATACAAGTGAGACATTGTGTTAGCGAATCAAGAGATTTAGGGTCATCAGGTGCTATTGATACATACAGCTGTGTGTCATCAACATAGCTGTGGTAGCTCACGTTGTGCCCTGAGATAATCTGACCTAATGGAAGCATGTAGATTGAGAAGAGCAGCGGACCCAGGATAGAGCCTTGTGGAACACCATATAGAATATCATGTGTCTTTGAGTTAGAATTACCACAACTAACAAAGAATTTTCTCCCTGCCAGGTAGGATTCAAACCAATTTAAGACACTGCCAGAGAGGCCCACCCATTGACTAAGGCGATTCTTAAGAATATTATGATCAATGGTGTCAAATGCGGCACTCAGATCTAAGAGGATGAGAACAGATAAATGGCCTCTGTCTGCATTTACCCGCAAGTCATTGACTACTTTAACGAGTGCAGTTTCTGTGCTGTGATTTGTTCTAAAACCTGACTGAAATTTATCAAGAATAGCATGTTTATTGAGGTGCTCATTTAACTGCATAATGACTGCCTTCTCTAGAATTTTACTTAAGAAAGGCAGGTTAGAGATGGGTCTATAATTTTCAAGAGCAGAGGGATCGAGATTATTTTTCTTAAGTAGGGGTTTAACTACCGCAGTCTTAAGACAGTCTGGGAAGACCCCCGTATCTAATGACGAATTTACTATGTCAAGAACATTATCAATAAGCACACCCGATACTTCTTTGAAAAAATTTGTTGGTATTGGGTCAAGGGTACTGGTGGAGGGTTTAATTTGAGAAATTATTTTATGTAAATCAGGTAAATCTATCCTAGTGAAAGACTTTGTTTATTATGGGGTACTGGGGTTTAGGAGGATCCACCCCTCCTTATTTGCTATATATTGCCTTGGGTTCCTGTAAGTTTAATTATTTTCTTCTGACGATGATTACTGGCAGGAATCGAAAGCTTAGGAATAAAAAGCTATTTTAAGATATGAGATTCATTTGCTCCTTTTGTGGATTTCTAGCTACAAATATGCAAACTGTACCTTCACCTCCATATATATACAGTAAATATATATATATAGGGCGGTACGGTGGCGCAGTGGGTAGCGCTGCTGCCTCGCAGTTGGGAGACCTGGGGACCCGGGTTCGCTTCCCGGGTCCTCCCTGCATGGAGTTTGCATGTTCTCCCTGTGTCTGCATGGGTTTCCTCCCACAGTCCAAAGACATGCAGGTTAGGTGAATTGGTGATTCTAAATTGGCCCTAGTGTGTGCTTGGTGTGTGGGTGTGTTTGTGTGTGTCCTGCGGTGGGTTGGCACCCTGCCCACGATTGGTTCCTGCCTTGTGCCCTGTGTTGGCTGGGATTGGCTGGGATTGTGTTCGGATTCAGCGGGTTGGAAAATGGATGGATATATATATATATATATATATATATATATCTATAATAATAAAAGGCAAAGCCCTCACTGACTCACTCACTCACTCACTGACTGACTGACTGACTCATCACTAATTCTCCAACTTCCCGTGTAGGTGGAAGGCTGAAATTTGGCAGGCTCATTCCTTACAGCTTACTTACAAAAGTTAGGCAGGTTTCATTTCGAAATTCAAAGCGTAATGGTCATAACTGGAACATATTTTTTGTCCATAAACTGTAATGGAGGAGGCAGAGTCACGTATCGCGTCATCACGCCTCCTACGTAATCACGTGAACTAAAAACAAGGAAGAGATTTACAGCACGAGTCACACGCGGGAACGAAGGTAAATGACGTTAATTTTTGACTGTCTTTTAATACTGTGTAAGCATACATATTAACACATGTGCAATTAAACGTTAATCCCATTGGGATTAATAAAGTATCTATCTATCTATCTATCTATCTATCTATCTATCTATCTATCTATCTATCTATCTATCTATCTATCTATCTATCTATCTATCTATCTATCTATCTATCTAAACGTGTGCATTTACGGGGTGATTTCTCAGGCTTAAAAGCTCACCTTTTATCAAACGCGGGAACAAAGGTAACTGACGTTGTTCACTGTCTTTTAATACTGTGTAACCATACATATTAACACATGTGCAATTAAACGTGTGCATTTACGGGGTGATTTCTCAGGCTTAAAAGCTCGCCTTTTACTAAAAAGGTAAATGCAAAACTATTTTCAATCAGTTTATTGAAACGCTCCCGTTAAGGATTGCAATAACATATTCGCGAGATAAAACAACGAAGTAGGGGGAAATGGAGGAAGAGCCGCAAACAGCGAAGAGCAAAAAATTAATTAAACAATTGAGAACGGAGCGAGTTAAGCATACAAGCATGTTCATAAGGGAAACAAAGCACGGTCTAAAACGTAAGTTTAAATTAAGTTTATAGAAACGCTCCCGCTGCGGATTGCAATAACATATTCGCGAGATAAAACTTTATTGAGAAGACACGAGGTATAAACAAACCACACGCCGTGGCGCAACGTTAGGGGCAACAGTTTCAACCATTCTATGATCTGCTTCTCGCAACTGAAAGACGGCACATGGCGGATGTTAGCCGACTTGCTGACTGCAACGTTAGGGGCTTCAACTATGGCGCTGACGCCACATCTCAGTGCCAACACTTTGCAGACTGTACTTAAAAGACACGCCCTCCTCACTGGACAGTTAAAAAGACCAATCAAACTAACGATGACATCAAGTATTACCCAATCAAAAGTAGGAAAGGAGGCATCTTCATAAAATGCGTGTGGGATGATTTGCATGAGACGCTGCTTTAAAAAAAAAATTATAAAAAAAATACGGGATAAATCCCGTCCAGTATTGATTCAAAACGGGACGTGCAATTTCATTCTCAAACGCGGCACGATTCCGTATTTTAAAGGACGGGTGGCAACCCTACAGTGCCAGGTAACCACCCATACAATCACATTGTGATTCAGACTAGGAATGCAATGAATGTAATTACCCCGATCTACATCCAAGGCGAAAGTCTTGCAACATTCAAAGATGATGGTTTGGGATAAGTACACCATACAACATAAAAGAGCTTATGAAGCCTTGAACCGAAAAAAGCAAGATCTCAGAGATCGTAAAAAAAAAAAATTGGAGGTAATGTCGTTTTACTCGCTGTAGATTTTAGTCAAACATTACCAGTTATTCCACGAGGGAGACCAGCAGATCAACTCAACGCGTGTTTAAAATCCATGCTTCTCCCACGCTCGGTTATATGTCGCGTGTTCTCGGGTAGGTACACCAAAAAATGTATACATTTAAACATGTAATGGGCAAAGAAAAAATGAGGTATACCCGAAGGCACCGCAGTAGTACTTAATGTAACTTTACTTCTTAAATGTTAATGTTTTACTGTTTAATAATTTATACGGTTGTTATATGTTGTTCAAATTCTTTTTATCAAAATACCAGTGACAGCGCAATGCACGATAACATGGAGTGAATACACCATACGCATCTGCCCACGGCCGCCCTGGTGTGCGCAGATAGGAGTTGATTCTACAATAAAATAAAATAAAGATAAAAAGAGTAAAACAATCATCACCCATAAAGCGGATAGTAGACGTGACGTACTATATGTGTACCACATTTCAAGTGTATAGGTGAAACGGTTTGCGAGCTACAGGTCATTTAAAATCCTGGACAGACACACAAATTGCCACGGTAGCAAATTACAGAAGAAGATTTTACTGTTTAATAATTTATATTTATATGAAATGTGCTTCTTATATATTACTTCATATTCTCATATGATAATGATGTTAATGTTTATATTGATTTCTGTGTTATTAAAACTGCATGTATGTGTGTATATGTATATATATATATACTAGCAAAATACCCGCGCTTCGCAGCGGAGAAGTACTGTGTTAAAGAGGTTATGAAAAAAAAAAGGAAACATTTTAAAAATAACGTAACATGATTGTCAATGAAAGCCCGTTTCAGTCAGTAAGTCTTATGTGTGTGTTTATGTATGTGTGTATATATATGTAGATGTGTATATGTAGATATGTATATATATGTATATGTATATTAATGTTTATGTGTGTGTGTATATTATATATATAATATATATATATATATATATAAAAGACAGCAACAGTTATAACAATGACAACACAATTACATTGACAATCATGTTACGTTATTTTTAAAATGTTTCCTTTTTTTTTCATAACCTCTTTAACACACTACTTCTCCGCTGCGAAGCGCGGGTATTTTGCTAGTATATATATATATATATATATATATATATATATATATACAGTAGAACCTCTGGTTACGACCGCTTCCGAACACGTACAAATCGGGTTACGACCAAAAAGTTTGCCAAAATTTTGCATCTGTTCACGACCACACGCTCTGGTGGTGAACAAGAACACTGGCAGCCAGTTTCCATACGCGCGTTCGTACGCGCCAATGATTTCCCATTCTCCATTTTCTTTTGTTTGCATATACAGGGCCTAACAAAGCAGCTGATGTTGCAAAAGGAGTTACAGTGTTAACCAAGCAGAGGTCTCAAGTGCTGGAAGAGGTGCAAAAACTGTTGCTGGTGTGGCTGAATGAGAAGCACATTGCAGGGGATAGCTAAGCGAGGTGATCATATGCGTGAAAGCCAGGAAGATTCATGGTGATTTACTGAAAAAAAATCCTTCTTCGAGTGGCGGAGGTGAGGAATTTAAAGCCAGTAGAGCAGGGGTGCCCAATACGTCGATCGCAATCGACTGGTAGATCGGAAAGGTAGTGCAGGTAGATCACGTTGCATTTAGAAAAAATTTTTTTAAACGTTAGTCTATCATATATCCTCCCTATGGCATTTGCCACTTGATTGACATACAGGCGGCCAGTCTGAGATCTCTTTTCTTCTAACACACTGGCCATCCCGCACACACGATTAAAAATGTGCGAGCTACTCCAGAACTCCGGCTGTGATCTAGTTAGCCTTCCAATTTATATCGACTAAAGAAGGGATTTAAAAAAAAATTTGTTTGGGGAGGGTATGGGCTGGATGTGGAATTGGAAGAGGATTTTTTTTCTCACAATGTCACAGTCGAAGTGCGTTTGTCTGATCTGTCAAGCTAACATTGCTATTCCAAATAAGGAAAATGTGGAAAGGCACTTTCAAACTGTTCGTAAAAATTACAAAACTGACTTCCTTCCAAAAAGCGATTTGAGAAAGGGAAAGGAGAGGGAACTAAAATCGCAGTTAATCGGACAGCTGTCATTTTTCACTCGGCTGAATTCAAAAGCAAAGGCAGACACAACGAAGCATCGTTCCAGGTGAGTCACTCGATCATTAAGCATGACAAGTCCTTCCAAGATGGAGAGATGATAAAAGAGGCCTTCGTTGAGACAGATGGCTAAGGAGAAACTCCTGCTGAGATTTCAAGACCCCTGTCTGGAGAAAAAGGAGTTTCTTCTTGTCATTAAACATGCAGAACACAAGCAACTTAATAACGATCAATGGCCGCTAGACTTGGTATTTTTTTTCCGATCTGACCAACATGTTGAATGAGCTTAATTTATAGCTGCAAGGAAAAGAGAACTCCATGGTCAATATGATTAGCTCAGTTAATGCTTTCAAATGAAAAATACAACATCTGTCCTCAAAGCTGCAGCGCCTTGATTTGGGGAACATCCAAAACCTCGCGTCAGAGCTGGAGACACAATGGAAGGCGTGAGCGCAACTTGACAGCATCCGCTACACGGGACAGATTGAAAATTACCTGTCAGACTTTGACAGACGGTTTCAAGACTCTGGCCAGACGGAAGCCACTCCTTAGTAAAAGGAACAGGCAGCCCGCCTGGAGTTTGCCAAAAGGCACCTGAAGGACTCTCAGACCATGAGAAAGAAAATTCTCTGGTCTGATGAGACAAAGATTGAACTCTTTGGTGTGAATGCCAGGCGTCACGTTTGGAGGAAACCAGGCACCGCACATCACCAGGCCAATACTATCCCTACAGTGAAGCATGGTGGTGGCAGAGGATGTTTTTCAGCGGCAGGAACTGGGAAACTAGTCAGGATAAAGGGAAAGATGACTGCAGCAATGTACAGAGACATCCTGGATGAAAACCTGCTCCAGAGTGCTCTTGACCTCAGACTGGGGCGACGGTTCATCTTTCAGCAGAACAACGACCCTAAGCACACAGCCAAGATATCAAAGGAGTGGCTTCAGGACAACTCTGTGAATGTCCTTGAGTGGCCCAGCCAGAGCCCAGACTTGAATCTGATTGAACATCTCTGGAGAGATCTTAAAATGGCTGTGCACCGACGCTTCCCATCCAACCTGATGGAGGTTGAGAGGTGCTGCAAAGAGGAATGGGCGAAACTGGCCAAGGATAGGTGTGCCAAGCTTGTGGCATTATATTCAAAAAGACTTGAGGCTGGAATTGCTGCCAAAGGTGCATCGACAAAGTATTGAGCAAAGGCTGTGAATACTTAAGTACATGGGATTTCTCAGTTTTTTTATTTTTAATAAATTTGCAAAAACCTCAAGTAAACTTTTTTCACGTTGTCATTATGGGGTGTTGTGTGTAGAATTCTGAGAAAAAAAATGAATTTAATCCATTTTGGAATAAGGCTGTAACATAACAAAAGGTGGAAAAAGTGATGCGCTGTGAATACTTTCTGGATGCACTGTATATATATATATAGCATTTTTAATGTAGGTAGATCATTTTGACCTGGTCATTTTAAAAGTAGCTTGCAAGCCAAAAACAGTGTTGGCACCCCTGCAGTAGAGGATGGTTTGAAAAGTTTCACAAGAGAAGTGTCATTTAATTTTTTTTCCCTGTGCTTAAAACTCATTAAAAAAATTGTTTACAGTGAGTGGTTCATAAGGGTCTACCGCCAACTCTTACAATGTTAGTTTTGACTGTTGTTCAAGGTTTTCTCAGTATTATTCAATGTTTTTACATTTAGTTTACTATTACACTGTACATTCTATGGTATAATTAACTATTTTTGTGCTTAAAAAATATATATATTTACATACAGTTCATACGGTCTGGAACGGATTAATTATATTTACACACAATCTTATGGGGAAATTACGTTTGGGTCACGTCCAGAGTTTTGGAACGAATTACAGTCGTGACCAGAGGTACCACTGCATATACAGGGTGGGGCAGAAATAACTCCCACATTTCAAAGGAGGATTGAAAAAAAATGGTACGAGGTATCACCAAAAACTTTTTATTTCCCAAATGTAGATATAAACAAGTTTTTTTACTTTAAGTTTTAAAAATTATATCGTCCAAATGGTGGCCTTGACGGCTGATACACATTTGGAGCCGTTCTTGGAAGTTTTCCATCACTCTCATTAGCATATCGGGCGAAATTCCTTCAATTTCTTCTTCAATGGCCTCCTTTAGTTGGGCCAAGGGCCGAGGACGATGTTTGAAAACCTCGGCCTTGAGATACCCCCACAGAAAAAAAGTCACAGGGACTTAAATCAAGCGAGTGTGGTGGCCACGGTCTGGAACACTTTCATTAGCACATAAACCGAACCGCGTGTGAAACGCCCTCTGCGTCACAATTACAGATTCGCCATTTTTGAAAAAAGCCTCCACTACAAAGCCTCGATGCTCACCCGACCATGGCATGGTGACGACTGAAAACTTTATTATGTACCCTACCTAATGGAACGGACCGCACCCTTCTACCTGCTTTGGGGACCTCACAGTGATTTTTCGAAATGTGGGAGTTATTTCTGCCCCACCCTGTATGTACCACTAGGGGGCATTACAGCACCCCAAACACAACTCACAGATTTATAAATAAAACAGATTTATTGTACAAATACCTTGAAGAGGTTTCTTGTAGTCAAAATAATTCTTCTCTTATCTCTTTCTTAGCTCATTGGAAGCATTTCTGGGTCAACAGGAAGCCCCAAAAAGCAGGGCGGCCCCCGTGAAACCCAACAAGACTACCCAAGGGGACTACAGGTTCCAGCATGCTCTGCGGGTGTCTGTATGGGGATCCCAAACCAAGGATGCTGCCATATAACACACTGGGGGAGCCTGTAGTCCTGACAGCTTATCTCTCCCTGTCCTTCTGCCACACTGGACTCCCAGCTAGATAATGTTCTTTGGTCCAACCCTGCCAGGATGTCAGCATGCCTACTTCTGCACTGGGGTCTGCTGCCACCATCCTGGCTAAGGCAGGGAACACCCTGCCACTCTTTCTGCACATTTCCCACCTGAGCTTTTTGGCCAAGGGAGTTCATCCATTACAATATATGTATTAATCTAAAGTATAATGTTATTCACAATTATTACTTGGCACTGTCAACTCAAGTCAAGTTGGGGAGCATGCACTGGTACAGTGTGTTGCTGCACCCACTACACGTCAAAACAGCTCGGGATCCCGGCTGGCAACCCCCCAGGCAGACACGTGGTCCAGTCCTACCCTCCGGAAATGACCCTCTATCCGCCTCAGCCAGGTGTTACGTGGGCGACCTCTTGGCCTAGTCCAGCCACTTGGGTCCCCAACAATGAGGATCTTACGAGCTGGATCACCCTCGGGGAATCGTGCCACATGGCCGCAGTGCCATAACTGACGCTCCCTCACAATGCAGGTAATGTGCCTCATTCAGGATTCCATGAGCAACACAAAGTCAAACCAACGGTACCCAAGGATTTTCCGGAGAGACACAGTACCAAAGGCGTCCAGTCTTCATCTCAGGTCACTGGATAACGCCCATGTCTCATAACCATATAACAAGACAGGAAGCACCAGGACTCTAAAGACTTGGACCTTCGTCCTTTTGCATAGATATCAGGAGCGCCACACACCCCTTTCCAGCGACCTCATGACCCCCCATGCTGTGCCAATCTGTCTACTGACTTCACAGGAAGAGTCACCAGAGACATGAATGTCACTGCCAAGGTAAGTAAACCTCTCAACGAGGTCGATGCTCTCTCCGCAGACAGACACACTGCTGATGGCTGTGCCCAGGAGGTCATTAAAGGCCTGGCTCTTTGGTTTTCTTCCAGGACACTCGCAAGCCCAGACACTCAGACTGCTCACTCAGTCTCTGGAGCGCCACGATCAGAGACTACAATGACTCCGCAAAGATCACAGCATCGTCACAGCCTGGCACTGTGTGAAAAAGCAGTTGCTCCAAGTGAAATCTACCCGCTGATTGAACACGGCCAGGCATTTGTCACTATTACGATGACAATCTTGATTTTTTTTTTTTTTAATGATTATTATTATGTTTTTTCGTTGAGCTTTGCTGTGCCCTTACAGCAGTTGTATCTCCTCCAGTTACTATTCGGTGGTGAGTAGACTACCCATAGTCGTGAAGCTGCCTTTTAAGGGGCTTTAGCAAGGCTGTGTGTTTCCCGGTTTGTCTTCGGTATTACAGTAACAGACGTGAACGATCAGACCGACAAGACGCAGGTGTCTGTAACGTCGCACTGCTTTTAATAAACCAACTGTGGATTTGTGGCTGCGGATCTCCCGACACTGGCTTAGTGAACCTGTAACGGATAACTCGGTTCAGTTATTTCAGTTTTTCTCTGACACACAACTTCGTTCATCATCTTTTCTTAATGTGGGGCGCAGGTGTGAAGCCCTGGACTGGACGCCGACAAGTTCGGTGAATTGTAATCTCGTTATCCTGACCGAGCAGACAGAGCCCGGCTGTCGCGTGTTTCGAGGAATGTTATCAGATGTCATTCCCTTTCATGAGTTGTTCTCCAGTTGTTCTCCATCCAGGCTAATATTGGGCGCGTGAATGAGTGACGTCACATTCAGTGCCCGCCCTAGATGGGCTGCACGAATTCCGTCGGCTTCAAGTTAAAGGCAGACTGACAGCCGAGCGGAGCGCAATTCAGTCCGCAATGTCGGTCTGGTGGCTGTGGGAGCAGCTGGACGCCCGGAGCGCCTTCATCTTCATTGTGGTGCTGTTGCTTGTGTCTGATTACCTGAAGAACAGAAATGGCAAAAACTTCCCGCCGAGTCCTATTTGGATGCCGTTTGTGGGCGACTTGTTCAGTATGACTTCAGATAAGCCGCACCAGTACATGGCAAAGGTGAGTCCGAACCCCCGACTCTTCTTGTTCTTCTTCCTTTGACTGTCCGACTCCAACACTTAAAAATAAAGACGACACATACAACCAAAAGTGAATAATAATAATAATAATAATAATAATAATAATAATAATAATAATAATTCTGGGCGGCAGTTCGGTGGCGCAGTGGGTAGCGCTGCTGCCTCGCAGTTGGGAGACCTGGGGACCTGAAGTTCGCTTCCCGGGTCCTCCCTGCGTGGAGTTTGCATGTTCTCCCCGTGTCTGTGTGGGTTTCCTCCCACAGTCCAAAGACATGTAGGTTAGGTGCATTGGCGATTGTAAATTGTCCCTAGTGTGTGCTGGGTGTGTGTGTGTGTGTGTCCTGCGGTTGTTTGGCACCCTGCCCGGGGTTTGTTCCCTGCCTTGCGCCCAGGGATTGGCTCCAGCAGACCCCCGTGACCCTGTGTTCGGATTCAGCGGGTTGGAAAATGGATGGATGGATAATTATTTACATTTATATAGTGCCTTCTTAGTGCCAGTCTGTAGTTGCAGAACAGAAAAGATGGCACTTGTCCAACTGCAGGTCATCAGTATTGTATTTTCAGATTCTGCCTGCATGCTTTTCTTTTTCTTTCTTCCATTCTTTTTTATGAAACCGCAGTGTGTCATGGATAAGCACTGGCTGTCACCTGTACTGCAAAGCAGGGCAATGCCACAGTGGAACTGTTTTTGGTTCTCAGAAGGACCATCCATGTGAAGGTTTCAGAAAGAACTGGTATTTATTTAGATCCATAACAGATTTTATTAATAACCATGAAGAGATAGTGTGATGGACTAGCACCCCATCCAGAGATTGTTCCTGCCTTGTGCCCCAGTGCTCACTACTTTAGAATCCAGCATCCCCACCACTCTGCACACTGGATAAGCAAGTTAAAAATGGATGGATGTGAGTTATAAAACACTGATGAGCTCTGCTGTGGCATACAATGATGCAGGATAAGTTTATTCATTTTTTAAAATTTGTTCAATCCTCTTCCGTTGCCCACTACACATTGAAGATTTCTGCTTTATTCAAATACTGTATTGGCTACAAGCCCAGATGTTAGGTGATCGCCTTTGTTTGTCATTTTTCAATAGAAATGTCTGCTAAGTGAATAAATGTAAATGCAGGACTGATTTTATCTCTTCATGGAGTGAAATGGCTCCTTATGAAGCTTTAACGAGGAACTACGCAACCCAGTAAAGAGCTGTTTAAGAGCTGTTATTTTAAATACGGTGAGTGCTTATGGGTTGAAACAAAAAATGTCACCCGCATCTCTCCATGTCAATTGCCACTGCATCTCCAGTCTCATTTTAAAAATAATCCAAGGAATGGGAAAACCAGACCTGGACAATGCCTACCCTCCGCACTTCATCTGTAAGACACTTACACTCGACTGACATGTTGACAGCCTGGCATATGTCACCTGCTACAGGTGACAATCAGCCAGTGCTTATCCATAACACACTGCGGTTCCATAAAAAAGGATGGAAGAAAGAAAAAGAAAAGCATGCATCTATCTATAATATAGTGCATTTTACATCTATCTATCTATCTATCTATCTATCTATCTATCTATCTATCTATCTATCTATCTATCTATCTATCTATCTATCTATCTATCTATCTATCTATCTATCTATCTATCTATCTATCTATTGTGGATGAAGGTTCGAGGCAAACAGCAGGCAGACAGCAGATGTAGAGTAAAAAAGCAATTTCTTTATTCCTGATGAGCAGAGAGACCACTGCAGGCCCTGTCAGTTTGTGTCACTGACAGTTACCAGCAATAGCCCAATCTTGCGGGGGTTGAGTTCCCTTTTTATAATTGATACATCTTACAGAGACAGCTTATCATGAGACAAGGTTACACAATTCTTTGGGGGGGTTCAGTAATATGCCCAAAAACTACAACACATTTGTTCAAAACAACTTAAGAAGAAGTGAAAAAGCCTGTTGCTGCTGATTTTACAATCCTAGATGTTTTTTAAGATTAACAGTTTCCTGAGTACAGACTAAAAAGTCAGCAGTTTGACAGAAATGTTGCAAGTTTGTTCTTTTAGCTTTTGCACATAAATACTTAATACTTTGATATGTAAGTCTCATTAGAAGCAATTAATCCATAGCTTATTAATACAAACTATTAATATACTTATACTGTTAAAATGATTATAGAAGTAATGGTTTTTCTCTTTCCCAGTTCCCCCCTTTGAACATAAAATGTTCACATTAGTAATTTAAACAGAGTCGGTAAGTTCATCATCATCATATTCAGAAAGTAAAGGGGCGGTCAGGGATTCTTGGGATTGTTGGGAGTAAAGGAAGTAGGATTTTGTGACAGAGGCATCTATTAGTCTCTGCAGAAGACCACGGATACAGGGGATGAGGCAGCAACCACAAACAACTAGTATTGCAAAGGAAATTATGGCAGTGATGAAAATAGATTTGATCCATCCAGCCCATGATCCGAACCATTTAGCAAATAGTTCATCCAGTGGATTATCAATACCAGAATTTTCCGCAAGTTCCTGAAAAAAGGGCAGTGAGGCCAGCAAGTGCACGGGTTATTGATCCGTCAGGAGCGGTATTGTTAGGGATAAAAGTGCAACAGTTATCTCCAAACATGGCACATACACCGCCTTTCTCAGCTAAAAGCATGTCAAGTGCGATTCGATTTTGTCAGGTCATGAGAGATGTTTTATCTAGTTGTTCATGAATGCCTTCGACGGCTTCACGAGTGTATTTTAGAAAGTGTTGTTAATTGTGATAAAGGTAATTTATCCAGTCTACATTTTTATTTATCATTGACCACCAGAAAATAATTGATTCGAACCCGGCGGCCACTTGATCACATGCTTTGTATTTGTTTGGAACACCTATGGGAACTCCGATACAATCTATATATACACCTTTGCCATGTAAGGCGTGGTCATATTTGTTTTGGTAGGTAAATCCCCATTCAGATTGTTTAAATCTATGAGGTTTAGGTGTAGGGATATTAGTAGCAGATGAGTGAAGCGGTAGAATGTGGAAGGGCATAATCAGTTGGACTAGAGTACAACAGCCACTCCAATCAGAGGGAAGGATTGAAAGTAGCATATTTTTTTTACACCACCACCATATATCAGCACGAGGGGTATTGTGGGAGGAAAACCAAGAATGAGAAAGGTTTTTATGGGTGTTGGCGCCAGGAGTTACATTGTAAGTCTCCTGACACCACCGAGGGAACAGACTACCAACCTTTGGAGAGGATGAGTTGAAACTTTTCCGGGAGAAGCAGGTGTAATTAGCCCAATAGGTGCGGTACATTGGCGGAGTCATAAGGGGAAAGGGACGAAAAAGGTGGTGGAATGAGGTGCATAAAGGGTCAGTAGAGGGAGTTGGGGAAGAGAATAGCTGTAATACACAAGAGTCCTGCTGGAAGTGAGGGGTCAGCTAGGGGAAAAGGGGTTGTGGCCAGGTGAGGTTGGGCTGTGGCACAAGCATAGCAATTTGATTGGTTTACCTGTGTAGCAGAGAAAAACACCCACTGGAGCCAGCGATTGTGGTCTCCATAGCCTGTTTCCACCGCAAAGGTGGATGACAAAGAAGTAAGAAGATAGTACCAACACGGCCCTCCCTATTTACTGATAAGTTACAAAACAAAAATAACACGTGAAGGCATGAGAAAAGACAACAAAAGCAAGTGGCACTTAGTCAAGTGGTGCCTAAACGTTATGGCTCTCCTGATGGGTCCTCTGATTTGGAGCTCATCTCTGTGATAAATGACTCCTTTTTCTGGGCCATCGCCCCTTTGAGGCTCCAGGCCCTGAAGGGGCAGGGTCAGTTGCCCTCAATGAGCGGTTTCTCAAGATTGTGGAGGAAGAAAACGACAAGACTGTTAGCAGCTGTGCCCCCTTTCAGCCCAGGGTGGTATGACCTACTTGAGAATATCTTGGATAGTGATCCTTAGATGTGCCTGTGTGACAACAGATACTGTACATGAATATATTTTGAGAAAGAGAGAGAAGAGTGTGTAAGTGAAGAGTTTACCTTTGATTTCTGTTCAGCTTACAGAAAAGTATGGAAATATCTACAGTCTGCGACTTGGGGGAAGTAAAACTGTGATTGTCAACGGGTACAAGTTGGCCAAGGAGGCTCTGCTGACGCAAGGATATGCCTTGACTGGCCGGCCACAACCTGCTATTTATGGCAGGATCTACAAAAAACCTGGTAATCATCTGTATATACTGTATATTTATATTTACACATAGTATATAATAGGCCTGTGTCACCTGATTACTTTTTTATGTTTTTGTTAGTAATGTATAAGTAGAACTGTGTGTGCTTATAGACATTTCCAGATGTGAAAGTGGGACCTGAACAAAGATCTGACCAGAGGAGGGCGCTCTGCAAGTTTCTTTGTATAATGGGACTTGAAGGATGAACCTCCTAATGACAGTGAAGTCCACCACTGCAGTGAACATCTTGAATGATTACTCAGTAGGAATGAATAGATAGCAAGCTGTGAAAGGCACTATATAATAGATAAATAAGTAAAAAAAGCATAACATTAGATAGACACAGACAGATGAAAGGAACTACATAATAGATAGATAGATAGATAGATAGATAGATAGATAGATAGATAGATAGATAGATAGATAGATAGATAGATAGATAGATAGATAGATAGATAGATAGATAGATAGATAGATAGATAGATAGATAGATCTTTACTTATCCCCAGAGGGAAACGTGTTAGATTTTTTTTTCAGAAGCTCAGAAAATAAATAAATATTAATATAATATAATATAAGAGGCAACAGCCTCCTCTCAAACATACTGTACATCAGAATGACTAAAAGGAAAGGAAATGAAAATGATTGAAAAACCTCTGCCTTGGCTGTCACGGTCCTAATGAGGCATTATGGCAGGCGTATTGCTATTGTTTTAAAAGACCCCCCATTAGTGTTTCTTGACCCACTAATGCTGAATCATTTGTTGGCTGAAAGTCCTCAGTGTTAGTGTGTCTCAGAGTTGAGGATGTCCACCATTGTTCATTATGTCTTATTAAGGTTTGTGTTCATTCTCCCCTTCGCTATAACCTCCAGCTTGTCAGGAGTACATCCCATAATTGAGCCTGCCTGTCCTTTTTAGTTGAACTCGTTGATTTGGTAGGTCTCTCTTGAAGTGATGTCACCAGCCCAGCACATTGGCCAGCACAGAGTTGTAGAAGATGTGATGTTTCTCACTTCCTTATTTTTTATTCAGGATATCAGTGTGTAGTAGTCTGACCTTCGGAATGTCACCTCTTTACCAATGTGCTCTTCGGGCTCTTCTTGTGTCACATTTCTGGACTTGTCATCGTTTAATAACCCATCATTTGCTATTTTGACACCTTTTAGTCTCCCCTCTAAGATCTGGATATTTTGTTGCCTTTTTGTTTCAATGTCATTCTTTTCACAATGTACTCTTTGTAGTTTGAGGTCTAGTGCAGTCTGATCCTTGGGGTGCTGGCACTTTTGGGTAATCTGTCCTTTAGTGTAACCATATTTTGGTGGTCTGTCACTTGACTGGTGTTAATTAACTTAGTTGACTTCACAAAACCATTCGGAAGCATCCATTGTGAATCAATGTGGTCAATTTCACACTCCTACTCCATGATTTCCATTTGTTCCTTAAATTCAGTTGGACTATTTTAGTGATGCAATGTTTACAGATTGAATGGTTGCCATTTACCTCCTCTTCCTCTGATGTCCCCTGTCACCCAAACAACATACACTTTCTCCTGACTCTAACATGCATTCCCCCCCCCCCATGTAGGCATGGCATTAAGTAACGGGTACACCTGGAAAGAGCACAAGAGGTTCACTTTGACTACACTGAGAAACTTTGGAGTTGGAAAGAACAGCTTAGAGTCCATCATCTTGGAGGAGGCCAAGTTCTTTGTAGAAGCCTTTGAGGAGGAGAGAGGTGAGTAATCTCCAAGTTCTTTGAGCTACTTTAAGTTGGAGGAGTAAACACATGGCTTCCAGATTGGATGATTTCTGCTTTGAACTTGTTATTATATGGAAAGCACATTGCCATCATTTGAACAAAAGGGGCTGCCATGGCTTTTCATTGGTAACAAATTGCATGGCTGACTTCCCAATGTAAGTAGACTGAGGGGTTAATGAAGACAGCATCACCTTATCAACGTTAACTGAACCGCTGCTGCATGGCTACTGCATAGTCATGACATTTAGGAGGAACGCGTTCATGAGAAGCATATCTTGACCATTGTTATGCTTTACTATCTTTAATTTCTCAGGTCAGCCATTTAATCCTCATTATACGATTAATAACGCCGTCTCCAACATCATCTCCTCAATCGTCCTTGGTCATCGATTTGAGTACAGTGACAGCCACTACCGAGAGATCCAACATCTGATGAACAAGGGTGTATTTTTGGAAGGAAGTTGGTGGGTTTGGGTAAGAGAACATTAAAAATTGGAACAATTCATGAATGCTTTATACTTTATAGGTGATGATGAGCAAAACGATGGGCACAAAATTGGTTTCCTAGGAAAACTCTGCGTTTCGCTTCACAAAAAAAAAAAAAATCGTGAAATGAGTTGCATTTCTCTTTGGAAGCCTTTTCATGCAATAATTCTATATACAGTATGTGTCTGCTTCTCATTTAGTATTTAAATTAAGACCTCTAGTGAAAAAAATGTATTGGTGAAATCGACTTCATTTGATCGTGATTGAAATCCAATGGAATGAAGAGCCATGGACATCCAGGATCGTGAACAGTAACCCGTTTATTCCTTTATACAAAAGTAAAATGGGGCAGTACTGACGCACAATACGTACACTGGCTGCTCTCTGTTCCATCTCGAGCATCCACTATGCTTTTTTTTTGCCGTACTATACCTTATTACAATAATTGTATTATTCATTATCCATCCATTTTCCAACCCACTGAATCCGAACACAGGGTCACAGGGGTCTGCTGGAGCCAATCCCAGCCAACACAGGGCACAAGGCAGGAACCAATCCCGGGCAGGGTGCCAACCCACCGCAGGACATTATTCATTATATTACACAATTTAATTATACACTGCTATATTATTACACAATAAATCTGCTTATTATCCATTACTTATTCCTTACTTTGATTCCCTTTCTACTAGTTACTGTCACCTCCATTTTATATAACGAGAACATAGTGAAAGCAAACAAACAGAACAAAAAAGCAAGACGTGAAGTTTTGAAAATAAGAATAAAAACATAAATATTGTGAACTATTTTCATCCATAAAATACAGCATAATATACAGGATATAGTATAAAAAATAAAATAAAAAATTGGGAGTGCGTTCCCCTCGACTTTCTCGTGTACTCAGATAGAGGAAAAGGTCATCAGAGCCACTTCCAGTTGTGCAATATTTCTGAAATATTATATCTCTTTGTTTCTCATCATAACTAATTGATAATATCGATACACAATTACTTATCTTTATTTATAATCAAACTTTATATTAAAATGATATCCACTTTTGGAGGTCGAAAACGGTGGTGGAATTTTTTCATGATTACATATGCAATACCGAGATTACATGCAAAGTAAAACAAATTATAGTCACCTAAAAACAGAAAAAGTGTTAGTATTATATAATACTAGGAGGCTCCACCCACACGCCAAACCTGGGGGGCAGGTGCTGGGCCCCCATCTATCCTGCAGCTGAGCCGCTCTGTTAGAGAAAGCTATTGCATTTAAATATATGGTACAAGCCCCCCGGCCGCTTTGGCACCCAACTCCCAGTTGCGGCCTAGTAGGCCGCCCCATGACTTTCTTGATATTTTAGTTTATAATTTAAAAAGCAGAATAAGAATCTGAAAATCTAACAACATCACATTAAAGTTCAATAAATTCTAAAAAGAATGATACCAAACATATATATGTAGGTTTGAAAATAAGCCCGATTTAAAGCGTGACAAAAAAGTCACTTAAAATCCATCCATCCATCCATCCACCCATTTTCCAACCCGCTGAATCCGAACACAGGGTCACGGGGGTCTGCTGGAGCCAATCCCAGCCAACACAGGGCACAAGGCAGGGAACCAATCCTGGGCAGGGTGCCAACCCACCGCAGGACACACACAAACACACCCACGCACCAAGCACACACTAGGGCCAATTTAGAATCGCCAATCCACCTAACCTGCATGTCTTTGGATTGTGGGAGGAAACCGGAGCGCCCGGAGGAAACCCACGCAGACACGGGGAGAACAAGCAAACTCCACGCAGGGAGGACCCGGGAAGCGAACCCAGGTCCCCAGAACTCCCAACTGCGAGGCAGCAGCGCTACCCACTGCGCCACCGTGCCGCCCGTCACTTAAAATCGTCACATAAAATCATTGCACTTTTAGGCTTAGGATTTTATATATATATATATAGAGTAGATGTGTCCCAATAAATTGCTAATCGGCAAAACTGCTTTTAGCTACATTTAATTATGATAATTTTTTTTTTGTTCTTTATTTCACCTTATACAATTTCTTGTATTAGGAATTTGTTAGTTTTTTTCGCATACCCCTTGGGGTCAGAGCACAGGGTCAGCCATTTGTACAGCACCCCTGGAGCAATTGAAGCTTAAGGGCCTTGCTCACTGCTCTTTTGGCAGTGACGGGGATTCGAACCGGCAACCTTCGGGATACCAGCGCAGATCCTTAGCCTCATAATGATGGTGGAAATAAAAAATATATATAAATTAAATGTATTACCAGGAACACGACAGGGATTTAGCAGCTTATTGTTGCAATTAAATCTTTATATTTACATGGCATGTTCAATGTTTAAATGCTATTGTTAAACTGATGATGTATAAATTATCCATCCATCCATCCATTATCCGAGGTCGAGTTCCTCGGACAGCAGCCTAAGCAGGGAAGCCCAGACCTCCCTCTCCCCTGCCACTTCCTCCAGCTCCTCTGGGAGGATGCCGAGGCATTCCCAGGCCAGCTGGGAGATTTAATCCCTCAAGCTTGTCCTGGGTCTGCCCCGTGGCCTTCTCCCAGTGGGGCATGCCCGGAACACCCCCCCAGGGTGGTGTCCAGGGGGCATCCTAACCAGATGCCCGAACCACCTCAACTGACTCCTCTCAATGTGGAGGAGCAGTGACTCTACTCCAAGTCTCTCCCAGATAACTGAACTCCTCACCCTATCTCTAAGGGAAAGTCCAGTCTCCCTGCAGAGAAAACTCATTTCGGCCGCTTTTATCTGTGATCTTGCTCTTTTGGTCACTACCCAAAGCTCGTGGCCATAGGTGAGGGTAGGAACATAGATCGACTAATAAAATCGACAGCCTCGCCTTTTGGTTCAGCACTCTCTTCACCACGACAGACCGTTGCAGAGCCCACATTACTGCGGATGCCGCACCGATCCGTCTGTTGACCTCCCGCTCCATTCTTGCCTCACTCGTGAACAAGACCCCGAGATACTTGAACTCCTCCACTTGAGGCAGTAATGTGTTCCCAACCCGGAGAGAGCATTCCACCCTTTTCCAGCTGAGAACCATGGCCTTGGATTTAGAGGTGCTGACTCTCATCCCCGCTGCTTCACACACGGCTGTGAACCACTCCAGTTAGAGCTGGAGCTCACTGTCCGATGAAGTCAACAGAACCACGTCATCCGCAAATAGCAGTGACGAGATTCTGAGGTCACCGAACAAGACCCCCTCCGCTCCTTGGCTGCGCCTAGAAATTCTGTCCATATAACTTATGAACAGAATTGGTGACAAAGGGCAGCCGTAGCAGAGTCCATCCTCAACAGGAAACGAGTCTGACTTATTACCAGTAATGCGGACCAAGCTCCTGTTCCTCCTGTACAGGGACTGAATGGCTTGTAACAACGAGCCTTGTACCCTGTACTCTCGAAGAACACCCCACAGTATGTTTCGAGGAACATGGTCAAATTCCTTCTCCAAATCCACAAAACACATGTGGACTGGTTGGGTAAACTCCCATGCCCCCTCCAGGATCCTGGCCAGGGTGTAGAGCTAGTCCAGTGTTCCACCACCAGGACGGAATCAGCATTGTTCCTCTTGAATCCGGGATTCGACCATCGACCGAACTCTCTTCTCCAGCACCCCTGAATAGACCTTACCGGTGAGGCTGAGGAGTGTGATCCCCCTATAGTTGGAGCACATCCTCCGGTCACCCTTCTTAAAAATGGGGACCACCACCCCGGTTTGCCAATCCAGAGGTACTTCCCCCGATGTCCATGCGATGTTGCAGAGACGTGTCAACCAGGACAGCCCCACAACATCCAGAGCCTTGAGGAACCCAGGGTAAACCTCGTCAACCCCAGGGCCCTGCCACCTTGGAGCTTTTTAACTACCTCGGTGACCTCGGCCCCTGATATGGACGGGATCCCCCCCCCCCGGAGTCCTCCAGCTCTGCTTCCTCTAAGGAAGACATGCTGGTGGGATTGAGAAGATCCTTGAAGTATTCCTTCCACCGGTCAATAACGTCTGCAGTTGAAGTCAGCAGGGTCCCATCTCCACTTTACACAGTGTTGGTGGAGCACCGCTTTCCCCTCCTGAGGCGCCTGACAGTTTTCCAGAACCTACTCGTTGCTGACCGTAAGTCATTTTCAATTGCTTCCCAAAACTCCTCCCATGCCTGAGTTTTTGCCTCTGCAACAGCCGATGCCGTCACACGCTTGGCCCGTCGGTACCCCTCAGCCGCCTCTGGAGTCCCACTGGTCAACCAAACCTGGATGTATAAATTAAAATAAAATTAATAACAGTTATTGAAAGAATATTGTTATATTAAATACAGTTTTTAATATCGTGTACACATTTATATTTCTAAGATACAAAAATTCGGATGGTTGTTTAAATAAAATACTACTTCCGGTTGAGTAATTTTTCTTAAATTTCATTTCTGTTTGTTTTTTATCATTAAAAATATCTATACATAATTTGAATCGTCTATCTGTAATCATAACCATAGTTTACTTGAAAATTCATGAAAGTATTCAGTTAAAGTACCACTGGAACTGGTGCTGGAATGGCCCAGTCAGTCAGTCACCCGACTTGAATCCAATTGCAAATCTATGGAAAGAACTGAAGATCAGAGTTCAGAGAAGAGACCCCCAGAACCTTCAAGATTTGAAGACGGTTTGTGTTGAAGATTGGGCCAAAATCCCACCTGAGCAATGCATGCGACTTGTTTCTTCATACAGGAGGCGTCTTGAAGCTCTCATCACCAACAAAGACTTTTCTACTAAGTATGAAATACATTTCAGTAAGTGTGTTCAATACTTATTCCCTGTGTCATTCCACTTTATTTATTCTTTGTATGTGTGGATTACTTGGGTTGTTACCGACATCTGGGGTAAATTTCATGTCAATAGATTTACTGAGAAACAGGTGTGAAAGATGCCCGGACACAGACAGACACTGAGACAGCCAGATGTTGAAAACACACACTTTTAATTCCTTCTGCAGCAACTCACACCATACAGTCAGTGCACCAACCCACAATAATGGCTCACAGTCCTTTTCTTCTCTTTCTATTGCCGCCTCTACTCCACTCCTCGTAAGCTCCATCCTCTTTCCACCCAACTCTGGCTCCCCAAGTGGGGTGAGGTGGCCTCTTTTATAGTTCACCCGGATGCACTTCAGGTGCTTCAAAATCAAAATAAAACAGAGGTGCTTATAGTGAGTCCATCAGCTGAAGCCCAAATTGGTCTTGGACTTCTCGGCTCTTTCTCTGACTTTTGCAAACCTCAAGTCCGCAATCTTGGTGTTATCTTTGACAGTAACCTCTGTGATAGATGGACAGGAACCCTGCCCCGCCGGGATGCCTGGAGGAAGGAGGAACCGGGAGAGCAGCTCTTCTTTTACCTGGGCACTCGGCCAGTCCTTGCTCTCTGGGGGACAGCACTTCCGGGACACTAGGAAGTGCTGACAGACCAGGGATGGCTTATGCCCGGAGTGCTTCCAGGTGCAAGGGCAGCACTTCCACCACACTGGGGAGTGCAGCCGGAAGTACATCGTCAGGCATTCGGAGCACATCCGGGACAAGACAACAACAACAACAACATTTATTTATATAGCACATTTTCATACAAAAAGTAGCTCAAAGTGCTTTACATAATGAAGAAAAGAAAAATAAAAGACAAAATAAGAAATTAAAATAAGACAACATTAGTTAACATAGAAAAGGAGTAAGGTCCAATGGCCAGGGGGGACAGAAAAAACAAAAAAAAAACTCCAGACGGCTGGAGAAAAAAATAAAATCTGCAGGGGTTCCAGGCCATGAGACCACCCTGTCACCTCTGGGCATTCTACCTAACATAAATGAAATAGTCCTCTTTGTAGTTAGGGTTCTCACAGAAGGACTTGATGATGATGGTCATACAGACGTCTGGCTCTTAATCCATCATTGTTGGAACATCACAGTGCTTTGAATAGATGATGGTGGCCACCACCAAAAGGACACCAGAAAAGGAAACAGAAGAGAGTGTAGGGGTTAGTACAGATTTTAGAGCCACCATGAAAAGTTATTATAATGAATTGGATATACAGAGTATCAGGATTTAAATTATAGTGAAGTTATGAGAAGGCCATGTTACAGTAATGTGTTTTTATCAGTTTTTTAAAGTACTCCACTGTATTAGCCTGGCGAATTCCTACTGGCAGGCTATTCCAGATTTTAGGTGCATAACAGCAGAAGGCCGCCCGCCTCACCACTTCTTTTAAATTTTGCTCTTGGAATTCTAAGGAGACACTCAGTTGAGGATCTGAGGTTACGATTTGGAATATAAGATGTCAGACATTCCGATATATAAGATGGGGCGAGATTATTTAAGGCTTTATAAACCATAAGCAGAATTTTAAAGTCAATCCTGAATGACACAGGTAACCAGTGTAGCGACATCAAAACTGGAGAAATGTGCTGGGATTTTCTTTTCCTGGTTAGGATTCTAGCAGCTGCATTCTGCACTCATTACAAATGATTGATGTCTTTTTTGGGTAGTCCTGAGAGGAGTGCGTTACAGTAATCTAGCCGACTGAAAACAAACGCGTGAACTAATTTCTCAGCATCTTTCAATGATATTAGAGGTCTAACTTTTGCTATGTTTCTTAAGTGAAAAAATGCCGTCCTAGTGATCTGATTAATATGCGATTTAAAATTTAGATTACAGTCAACGGTAACCCCTAAGTTTTTTACCTCTGTCTTGACTTTTAATCCTAAAAGGGGCCGCCTCACTCCAATCAGAGAGCCAGAGTCGGGAGGAGGAAGATGGAGCTTGCGAGGGAGGAGTGGAGGCGGCCGAAGAGAGAAGTAAAGGACTGGGGGGTCGTGAGTGTGTGGAACCCACTGTATATAGTGCATAATAAACTCGTGTGTTTGAAGAGCCGTTGGTGTCGTGTCTGTCTGTGGTTGTGCTCTCTATTACACCTCTCATTTGAGAAACAGATTAATTCTGTAGTTAAGAGTTGCTTTTTACAACTTTGTTTTTTAGGGAAGATCAAGCCTTTTTTTTATCTTCTAGGGATCTTGAGAAAGCTACTCAGGCTTTTATTTTTTCTCGCCTTGATTACTGCAACTCGCTGTATTCTGGGATTAGCAAATCCCTGATACGCAGGTTACAGTTGGTCCAGAATGCTGCCGCTCGCTTTCTGGTTGGGGCAAGAAAGTCTGATTCTGTTTCTCCAATATTAGCTTCTTTACACTGGCTGCCTGTCAGTTTTTGAATTAATTTTAAAATCTTGTTGCTAGTTTGTAAATCTTTACATGGGGCTTGCTCCTGCACTGAAAAAAGTATAACATCCATTCAACTTAAAATAATTAAGATAATGATTCACACTTAATATTTTCAATCTGAACCAATATAATTCTTTTTATCTTATTGAACCCACAATTCTGCGGTGGGTTGGCACCCTGCCTGGGATTGGTTCCTGCCTTGTGCCCTGTGTTGGCTGGGATTGACTCCAGCAGACCCCCGGGACCCTGTGTTTGGATTCAGCGGGTTGGAAAATGGATGGATGGATGGATGGATGAACTCACAATTTTTAATTTGAGACAAATCATTTAAAGTGATTGGGTGTAATTCATTTGTTTTATACTGAAGTAAATCTGTTTCTTAAGTTGAGGAAAATCATTTAGAGTGATTGGGTGTGATTCCCTTGTTTTATACTGAAGTAAATAAATTTTTTAAGTTGTTATAATTTAAAATGTTTTCTTTGTCATAACTTGATTTTATGCTATTAGAAATATGAACATAACACATTCCAATGCTGTACTTTTTACATTCATTTAAAAATCTAGTGCAAATACACAAACATTTTGCGGTGTAAATCTTAAATATACAGCAAAAAGTTATTAAATGTGTATTATCATGGTATTTCCCTGTACTTATCCTTTACTTGTTTTCTCAAGGGTAAGTGTTCTCGTCAAGTTTGTTATTGGGTTGGTCTATTGTTGCACTTTAAGTTGAACACACACATACATAGCTATACGTACACACACAGACCCTAACCACAACAGTGCCCCTATAAAGGACACACACATGCTGATTAACCTCTAGCACTTTAAACCACACAAGTGCTTTAGGAATAATGCAGTCTGTCACTTAGCACTTCAAGAGACTTACTTATTATCGACACGAACAACATACAATGTTTTAATGATATCTCAGACCTAAATATTACTTTTGGTCTACAAGCATACATTTAACACTAGAATTACCAGAGTCTATGAAAAAACTTGCAGATCTGGCACACCTTAAAACCATTTGCACCTCTCCGCCAGTGTCCTTTGTCCTCTAAATGTGCCGATAAAGACAAGATGCAAGCATCTGGCTATTCCATCCCCCCACTGACTTACAACGTGCACGAGCGTCTCACAGCTCATGCCTTGATTGATTATCTGGGAGTGGAGTGGAGTTTTAGAGTGGAAATAATAGATCTTTATTTGGAACACACGCATTTCAGTGGTAGTGCTGCTGCTTTGCAGTAAGGAGACTGTGGAAGATTGTGGGTTCACTTCCCGGTTCCTCCCTGTGTGGATAGCGCTTTGAGTACTGAGAAAAGCGCTATATAATTGTAATGAATTATTATTATTATTTCATGTGTGTTCCGTTTCTACAGTAATCTGTGTAAACACATTGTTAAAACAGAAACTTTTTTATATTTTACTAATAAATGTTACAAAGGCATTATGTAGGCATAATTTATCACTCTCAACCTTATAAACCTCGCAGCACAGGTATAATGGCAAATGTCCGTGGCTGCTCCAGGTGCTCAAAGAAATCTAACTTATTACTTCAATCACTCTAGACATTAAGACAAAGCATGGAAGGTTAAAAGCAGCATGGTATTTATTACAAGAATAATAATAAAAACCACTGGAACCAAGAATAACAGAAAATAGGTACTGATAGGAATGTCTGAATATATATATAGTCTTTAGAAAAAGCTTATGAAAAAGTTACAGATGACAAGGATGAATGTCCCAGGGAGACGTTTGATTTAGCAATCGATGTTCATGATGCTATTCTGATGACCAGTGATGTCTTCATTGCTGTTATTTCTTCTTCTGACGTTGCTTTCAAATGAGGCATATTTATTATGAAATGTCATGCCGTGGTTTCACAACACATGCACCTGATTGGCTGGCTGTCAATATGATTGATGAATTTTGTTCAAACTCTTTAATCTATCTTTTCCCAGATTAATAAAGTTCTTTGATATTGCCTCATGTCCATCTTTCCCAGGCTGTAAACCCAATTGTTGTCCCAGATGTCCATATCAATAGCCTGAGGTGTCGGCTCAGTCTTCCTTTCCCAGGCTGTAATATCAAATTAGCACTAAGCTGTGAACAACTGTTATAAAAGTGAGGTGTAAGGGAAGAGGATATGCCTTTTTTTATCCTAAATGTAGTTTATCTGTTGTCTTGTCTTGAACAAAATATAATGGAAAATTAAACCAAAATGTACAGATTTTATACACCATAACAAAATGTTTCTACAGCTTTCTTGAAAGTATGTTTTATTACGAGTTCTTATACTTAAAATTAACAGTTGAGAAACAGGGTTACTTACCAGAAATCCTCCGTTATAAAAGTCTGCTGCTGAAAATGACCAGACCTGTATAGCCACGTCCACTCCACTCGGGAAAGTCTTCTTCTTTTTTAGCAGTTGGAAAGCCAGCATGCTGGAAAGTTCTACCGGAAGAATATACAAATGGCCCCTCTCACACAGCACACAAACAACCTAAAATATTAGGTTAACTAATTTTTATGTTTATTACCTCCACCATAACTTACTTTGGAACAAACACATTTTTTTACTTTGATTGAGATCTGAAATCAAATATTTCAAGCTACAACACTAAATGAGTAATCTTAAGTTGCTTGAAAGAGAAAAGTTACGTTGAATGAACAACATCAATGTTATACTTTTTTCAGTGTGAACTGTGTGCTTTACACCAGCCATCTCGAGTGCTTTATCTTCTGGTCAGTTGTCTCTTGCTGTCCCTCGTACCAATTGTAAAACTAAGGGGGACAGACAGGGCTTTTGCAGCTGCTGCTCCTCACCTGTGGAACTCTTTACATCGTCACATAAAGGAGTCGTCTACAATTGAACTGTTGAAAACGAGATTAAAGACTCATTTCTATTCACTTGGTTTCCGTGACCTTCAGTAATACTGATGGTTTCCTCATTGTGATTATGTAATCTTACTTCTATTTATTATTTATTTTATTTAAGTTCATTTATTTTATTTCTATTTATGTTATTTATGTTAATTGTATGTTTTTTTTTCTTCTTTTATTGTTAAGCACTTTGGCCACAGCATTCCTACGTTGTTTTAAATGTGCTATATAAATAAATTGTCATTGAATTTGCTTCCTGATGATCTTCCAGCAGCACTTCCTTGTGGGGTGGAAGTGCTGCCTTCCAGGGTTCCATAATTATCCAGGCACCCCCTGGCGATGACCACGGGCCCCAACAGGGATGAGCTTCCAAGCTCTGTTCCCGTGGCCCCCACACAGAGCAGCTGCCTTCTCGTGGCCCAGGGGAGGTATTATCCCTCTCCTGGTCTTTCCGGGTGTCCTGGCTGGGCTGAATCCCCAGCCGTCCACCACACACGTTGCGTTCAATACTTATTTTCTCCATTGTATATATGTATACTTTGTGTATATTCCCAACCTCTCCTCCTTATCCTCTAGATGGGTAGCACAACTAGTCTGAACTTAACTTGAGCACAAGTTTTTGACTGTATCACTAAACTTTCATTTAAATGGAAGATAAGCAAACTCCAGTACATGTGTCCAGTGTATCTATGCCCTACAGTGTTTTACCACCTTTTGTGTGTCGTGACCCCCTTTTTCCCACGGAGTGGTGGCTCTGAAGCTAGGGATATGCACTGGCAATCGGAAGGTTGCCGGTTCGAATCCCGTAAATGCCAAAAGGGAGTCTGCTCTGTTGGGCCCTTCAGCAAGGCCCTTAACCTGCAATTGCTGAGCACTTTGAGTAGTGAGAAAAGCGCTATATAAATGCAAAGAATTATTATTATTATTATTCCCATGTAAGTGTCTTCACAGTCCTACAAATAATTGGCCTGGGGGGTTCCCTTTGATGAATCAGGCATGATCGTCACAGCAGGGAGGAGCACTGGAGCACCGACCCAATGTGACCCACTCGCAACCCACTACCATTATAAAACATAGCAACTCATGGCCCACCAGCGACAGCCAGAAACACAAAAGAGGGTTGTGACCCAGTGATCGAGAAACTCTATTTCTTCCATTTCTCTCCACCTCTAGTATGTAGTCAGTATAAATGGACACTAACATGCTGGTTTAACATCTTTTTGAAATGATCCCATAAGAAGTGACATCTCTTCTTTTCTTATTCCTTTTAGGCTTACAATGCGTTTCCTGGGCTCATGAGGTACTTACCAGGGGGTCACAATGAGCTTTTCTCAAGCTATGGAAAAGTTCAGGATTTTCTGAGAGAAGAAATCAGAAACCATAAGAAGAACTTGAACCCAACATTCCCTCGTGATTTCATTGACACCTACCTCATGGAAATGGAAAAGGTCCGTTTTGTGTCAGTTGTATCTTGGCCAGGTTTAGAAATTGGTGAAATGTACACGTTATGATACTCTCATTGTGCAAAGAGCATACAAAATGAGCAGGATGGGGAAATGCAGTAACAGAGTCGTCTTTTAACATGAGGCTTAGTTGTCCAGGGTGGTGTTCTACATGAATGAGAAACAATGAGGAAAAACAAAGAGAAATAAATTAATTAGGGTGCAAATTGAGCATAGAAGCAAAAGAGAAGTTTAAGATCGTAATGAGAATCACATTTATTGGCCCAGTCTGCTGGCATGCAAGGAATCCAATTCTGTGCTTTTTTTGTTGTTGACTCTCCATGTGTTATGTGACAGACAAGATGAGGAGTACACACCTGAGATAAATACAAGACAAAGAATGTAAAGACATGCATACAAAGTGCATGGCAGTGCAGTAAAATAAATATTCAGTCAAGCATTAGTTTTATGTACGAAATGTCACAAGATAGTGGAGTTGAGGGCAGGGGTAGCCCAGAACCATTTGTAAGCTTGATGGCCTGCTGCTGTTCTTCTTTCTGCTTGTTTTGGACTGGCAGATGGCAGAAGTTCAAAGAGCATCTGGATGTGAGGCGTCTGACTTCATTTGTCCGTTCTGTTGAAATGAGTCTGGTATCTCTGCAGCCCAGGAGCCTCCACTCCTGGCGGGGCTAACTTCCTTGACAGTACTTGGTATTTTGTGAGTCAGACGATCCTCCAACAACCCTAATCGTAACTCTAGTGAGAGGTCACTGATGATTTTTATCCCCACCCGCTTCGTGAATCTGGAATAGTTTGAGTCCTGAAAGGTGGGAAGTCGAGTGATGGTGATCCTTGAGTATTCGCTGTAGCCTGTTCTTCTCATGTAGTTCTACAACCCATTTTCATACAAAGGATGTGCTCAACGTGCTTTAGGAGATATCAAAGAAGTAGTGACATCCAAAGGAAAACAAATTAAAATTAGATAATAATAATTATGCATAAATCTCTATATATGTAAAATCTAATGTATGTCTGTCTGCTTCTCATGAGAGAACTACTTAACAGATTTAGATCGGGTTTTTTTCTATAATTTGGTTGAACATTCCGGCTGATTTTGCGACTTCTCTCATTGCGTTATGTATTATAGTTCGCTTGCGGTACCGATTTATTTGCACGAATCTGAGAGACACGCAGCGGGGCGGGACCTCGCCACTCACATTCCAGCCTAGGAGCGTTCCTTACTTCCGCTTACCTTGTAAACGAGAAACTATTTAATAGAGTTAGATCATTGTTTTTTTTATAATTTGCTTGGAACATTCTGTCTGATTTTGCAACTTCTCTCAATTGCGTTAAGAATCATAGTTTGCTTGCAGGAGCGATATATTTGCATGAATCTGAGACATAGGCGGCGGGCGAAGGGGAGGGGGAAGCGTGACATCAGGAGTGGGGAGCCAGGCAGGGCCGTCCTCACTGTCCTGTTTCACTACTACGTGGGCGGAGCTGCGGGGGGTGGCTATTATATATAAATACGAATAATGCACAGTTACATAAGACAGATTTATAATTAAGAGACATATAGTCCTTAAATATACAATTGTTCTTTTAAATTTCTAAATGACTGTCCAATTATAAGGTCAGCTAGTCAGAGTGGCCAAAAATAAATAAATAAATAAATCATCAATCAATCAATCAATTAAACAAAAACCCACCAGTTTAATTTGGTTTCTTTGCTGATCCAAAGCACACAGCAATGGACGAATTCACAACAGGTGTGGTGGTTGCTGTTGTGGACGCTAGAGGCACTGTTGCCCCGCTAAACCCACCAGACAGACGTCCCAGACCTACTTGTAAAAAGCACCAAGAAGACTTTTAATATTTTTCTTCCAATAAAGTGCACAAAGCACCGCACACTCCATAATTCTCCAATAATAATCACAATACAATAAACAATCCTCCACTCCCAGCAGCTTAGTCACCCAACTTCCCAAATCCGGCTCTCCTTGCTGGGTTTCCTAAAGTCCTTTAAATAGTCCATTACCCGGAAGTGTTTCTTCTCCGGGTCAACCACCACATCCTCATTCCTCAAATAGCCCGGAAGTATTGCGGTCTTCCGTCCTCTTGACTTTGAAGTACTTCCGGGTTGTAGTAATAATGTAAATACCCAGGTTCTTTGTGAGCTCCCCTGGCGGCACCCACGGCCCCCAACAGGGCTGAGGAAACGGACTCCATGTCCCAAGATGTTCTGAGGGAATCCGGGGAACCGTTGCCATCCAGGGGAGCGTCCCAGGGGAGGCAGTATCCAGAAAAGACTGCCTTTCTCCATTCTTCTTGCTTTGGGATGTCATGACCAGATTGAACAGCCGGCCATTGTGGACGAAAAAGGCACACTGGAAAGCAGACAGATAATATTTTCTCAATTCACTTTATTTATTCATT
>NC_041403.2:5878975-5941475 GCF_900747795.2 Erpetoichthys calabaricus | reverse complement strand
TAATACTAGATTGGATACCATCCCATTTATCATTGTAGATCACTTTAATTATCTAGGGATAGATATCACAAGCAAATATAAAGCTCTTCTTCAACAAAATTTTGCTGTTTGCATGGAAAAAATGTAAACCTGAATAAATGGTCTACCCTACATCTCACATTAGCAGGTAGAATTAATACTGTTAAGATGAACATCCTTTCTTAAGCTTCTTTTTTTATTTCAAACCATCCACATTTACATTAACAAATCTTTTTATATGAAATTAGATTAAATCATAACCTCATTTATTTTGAATTCTAAACATCCACGCATCCATAGGACGACGTACAACCACCTAAAGCAGAAGGAGGCGGAAAATATACTGTACAGGCCATAAAGACCTGGATATTAACTCATATCAATGAATATATACAAGCCTGGTTTGCAACAGAGTTAAAATCGTGCAGTACTTCTTTATATTCCCTGCTGTGTGCCACAGTAAATACAAATTAGTATCAATACACTAATAATCCTATTGCCCTTCATTCACTCATAATATGGAACCAATGTAGGAAGCACTTTAAGACAGAGAAGCTTTTATCTGTTGCACCTCTACATGACTACCATCCTCTCAAACATACACAGTATTTAGTGCTTGGAAAATGTCTGGGATTAAAACTTTTAGAGTCTTGTATATTGATAATATTTTTGCATCCTGTGAGCAATTCAGCTTCAAATTTAACTTCTCATCAACACAATTTTTCCACTACTTTCAAGCTAGAAACTTTGCTAAACTGAACCTGCCCAATTTTCCTCACCTCCCACCTACTGTATTTCTGTTCCAGAAGAAATATTGATCAGTCTTGAAGACTCAGATTGTTGAGATGCTATTTATAGTAACATTTTAAGCCCCTTCCTTTCAGAGATCCCAGGGCACAATGGAGAAAAGATCTCTCACTTAACATTTCAGAAAAGGAGTAGAAGGCAGCCATGCACAGAATACACTCGAGCTCCATATGCTTAAAGCACTCAATTATTTAACTTAAAATCTTCAGTTGAGCACATTTATCTCGATTAAAATTATCCAAAATATATCCAGGGCAAGATTCAACCTATGAATGTTACAATTGAGCTCCATTCTCACTGGGCCACATGTTCTGGGTGTGCACCAAATTAACATCATTTTGGACAAAAATCTTTTAATGTCTATCAGGCAGCTTTGGTGTCAAAACCACTCCTACCCCATTAACAGCTGTGTTTGGTGGGCTCACAGAGGGGCTTAAAGTGGAGAAGGACAAACAAACTGTAATGGCCTCTACCTCACTACTAGCACGTAGACTTATCTTGCTCAAATGGAAGAATCTCAACCCACCACTTTGAAGTCGGTGAGTAACTGATGCCTTATACTATCTGAAGTTGAGAAAAAAAATCTAATTCTCACTCAGGGGATCTGTTCAAAACTTTTTTTTAAAATATGGCAGGATCTAATCAATAACATTTTAGCATAAGAATCTATATCGGGGGGGAAAAGGGATAATCCTCCTCCTTAGCTGTTTGAAAGATTTGCTTTGTTGACTGGCTCTCCTCTCTTTCTCTTGGGTGGGGGTTGAATTTTAGTTCTGTTAAGTTTGATTTGATTTTATGATTGTTATTTGCTTTCAACTTATATTAATAAAATACATTTTTAAAAGGTGATGCAGAAATTCCTGCCATGCTTGTTTCTTAATGTCTGAAAAATAGAACTTTTGGATGTTTTTAATTTTATATTATAAAACATCTCAAACTATAGATTTAATAGCGATTCCTGTTCATCTGAAGCACTTCAATTCACTTTGATATTCTTAATCTTACTTTTTTTCCCCTTTCATAGCTACTCCTAAAGTCTTCTTGAACACCCTACTAGTTCTGATGAATCAGCTAAATGTACTGAGCTGCCGAGTCGTGGGCTTCTACCCAAATGATATCTCGGTAGAGTGGAGGAAAAACTTGACGTCTCTTCCTTCTCAGGAGCCTCTGCAGCTGCACAGCAATCAAGATGGCACCTTCAATGCACTCAGTCATTATAATTACACACCCACAAGTGAAGATGCTGGCACAGAAATATACTGCCTGGTAAAGCACAGGTCTCTGGAGAAGGGACAGAAGGAGGCCAGACTCCATATCTGTGGTAAGTGATGTGCTTTTCAGATGAAAACCTGGTCATTATGTCACATTTACTGTATATATCTGGAATTCATTACTAATGTACTAACTCATTACGAATATAAGTGTGTGTGTGATATATATATGTATATATATATATATGTATATATATATATATATATATATATATATATATATATATATATATAATTAATATTATTGTCACAAACTCCACAAAAAGGCGTAGCAAGGTTTGGGGCAATCGCCCGTATATTTGGTTTCCTGGCTGCAAACTGAAGTAAATGATAGCACTAGTGTGCACAAAACCGAGTCCAAAACAGAACTAAGGGAAAAGGTGGAGGCTTTTAAAGGGGAAGACACATATATAAATACAAAATGTGTATCTAAAAACGCAACAACTGAACATTCTTAACCCCATTTTGGATAATGCAAGGTCACTGGGTGTAGCAGCCCTGGACATACTGTGTGTGTGTGTGTGTGTGTGTGTGTGTGTGTGTGTGTGTGTGTGTGTGTGTGTGTGTGTATTATATATATATATATATATATATATATATATATATATACAGTATATACTGTGGTACCCGGCTGGGGTTCATGCCCGGCTGGGATGCCCAGGAGGACCGGAGGAGGGCTTGTGCCTCCTCCAGAACACGAGGTGGCGCCTGCCCTGGTTGCTTTGCGGGCCAACCCTGTTGGGGCCCATGGTCCCCGCCAGGGGGCGCCCCGATGCCTTGGGAGCCCTGGACCTCAGTACTTCCGCCACACCCAGAAGTGCTGGGGGAAGAGTATTGGGGACACCCGGAGGACTTCCGGATACACCGACAGAGCTTCCGCCACACAGGGGTGTGGCTACAGAAGCCCTTAAGATGCACCTGGAGTCCTTCCGGGGTGTATAAAAGGGGCCACCTCCCTCCAGTCAGGGGCAAGAGTCGGGTGGAAGAGGACGAAGCTTGGTGAAGAGGAGTGGAGACGGACCAGAGACTTGGAGAAGGCATTGTGTTGTGGCCAGAACTTAAGGGGTGATTGGTGCTGCGGCACTGGGTATGTGCACTGTAATGGCTGTAAATAAACGTGTTTGGTGAAACCATTGTGTCTACCTGTCTGTGTCCGGGCTGTTCCCCACAATATATATATATATATATATATATATATATATATATATATATATATATATATATATATATAATTTATATATATAATTTATATATTATATATATATAAATTATATATATATATTATATATATATAAATTATATATATATAAATTATATATATATAAATTATATATATATATATATATTATATATATATATATATATATTATATGTATATTATATATATATATATATATATATATACTAGCAAAATACCCGCGCTTCGCAGCGGCGAAGTACTGCTTTAAAATTTTAAATAATAAACTGAGGGAAATTATACCACTAATTATTTGTTAAGGATCTCTTTGTATACCATGTTGTCAGTTCGCCCCTCCGGTTGTAATATGACCAAGTTGTGCGCTGAGCTTACTCTTGAGCATGCAACGTATACTTGGCCATATGAAAAGCAAATCAAGAACAGCAAGACCGCGCCAGCTGCGGAGCTCAGCTCGGAGCGAAATGAAGTGAATGAAATGAGGTGAATGGGAGGGGAGATGATCACGTGACTCCAACACCCGCCTTAACTCTCCATCCCTCCACAAACACAGTCTCTCGGATCCCAACTCTCGTTTATATATATATATATATATATATATATATATACATATAGATAAATATATATATAGATAAATAGCAAAATACCCGCGCTTCGCAGCGGAGAAGTAGTGTGTTAAAGAGGTTATGAAAAAGAAAAGGAAACATTTTAAAAATAACGTATCATGATTGTCAATGTAATTGTGTTGTCATTGTTATGAGTGTTGCTGTCATATATATACATATACACATACACATATGTATATGTATATATATATATGTACAGTAATCCCTCCTCCATCGCGGGGGTTGCGTTCCAGAGCCACCCGCGAAATAAGAAAATCCGCGAAGTAGAAACCATATGTTTATATGGTTATTTTTATATGGTCATGCTTGGGTCACAGATTTGCGCAGAAACACAGGAGGTTGTAGAGAGACAGGAACGTTATTCAAACACTGCAAACAAACATTTGTCTCTTTTTCAAAAGTTTAAACTGTGCTCCATGACAAGACAGAGATGACAGTTCAGTCTCACAATTAAAAGAATGCAAACATATCTAACAAATCAATAGGGCTGTTTGGCTTGTAAGTATGCGAAGCACCGCGGCACAAAGCTGTTGAAGGCGGCAGCTCACACCCCCTCCGTCAGGAGCAGAGAGAGAGAGAGAGAGAGTTAGAGAGAGACAGATAAAAAATCAATACGTGCCCTTTGAGCTTTTAAGTATGCGAAGCACCGTGCAGCATACTTAAAAGCTGCACACGGAAGGTAGCAACGTGAAGATAATCTTTCAGCATTTTTAGACGAGCGTCCGTATCGTCTAGGTGTGCGAACAGCCCCCCTGCTCACACACCCTACGTCAGGATCACAGATAGTCAGTGCAAGAGAGAGAGAAAGAAAAGTAAGTTGGGTAGCTTCTCAGCCATCTGCCAATAGCGTCCCTTGTATGAAATCAACTGGGCAAACCAACTGAGGAAGCATGTACCAGAAATTAAAAGACCCATTGTCCGCAGATATCCGCGAAGCAGCGAAAAATCCGCGATATATATTTAAATATGCTTACATATAAAATCCGCGATGGAGTGAAGCCGCGAAAGGCGAAGCGCGATATAGTGAGGGATTACTGTATGTGTATATGTATATATGTGTATATATATATATATATATATATATATATATATATATATATATATATATATATATATATATATATGTATATATATATATATGTATATATGTGTGTATATATATATATATATGTGTGTATATATATATGTATGTATATATGTGTATATATGTGTGTGTGTATATATATGTATATACATATATATACACATATACATATATATATGTATGTATATATATATATATATATATATATATATATATATATATATATACTAGCAAAATACCCGCGCTTCGCAGCGGAGAAGTAGTGTGTTAAAGAGGTTATGAAAAAAAAAGGAAACATTTTAAAAATAACGTAACATGATTGTCAATGTAATTGTGTTGTCATTGTTATGAGTGTTGCTGTGTTTTATATATATAAAATACACACACACACATATAAACATATATATACATATACACATATATATACATATCTACATATATATATACACATATATACACACACACACGGTTTATGGGTGATGATTGTTTTACTCTTTTTATTTTTATTTTATTTTATTGTAGAATCAACTCCTATCTGCGCACAGCAGGGCAGCCGTGGGCGGATGCGTATGGTGTATTCACTCCATGTTATCGTGCATTGCGCTGTCAGTGGTATTTTGATAAAAGAATTTGAACAACATATAAGAAGCGTATAAATTATTAAACAGTAAAACATTAAAATTTAAGAAGTAAAGTTACATTAAGTACTACTGCAGTGCCTTCGGGTATACCTCATTTTTTGTTTGCCCATTACATGCTTAAATGTATAAATTTTTTGGTGCACCTACCCGAGAACACGCGACATATAACAGAGCGTGGGAGAAGCATGGATTTTAAACACGCGTTGAGTTCATCTGCTGGTCTCCCTCGTGGAATAACTGGTAATGTTTGACTAAAATGTACAGCGAGTAAAACAACATTACCTCCTATTTTTTTTTTTACGATCTCTGAGATGTTGCTTTTTTCGGTTCAAGGCTTCATAAGCTCTTTTATGTTGTATGGTGTACTTATCCCAAACCATCATCTTTGAATGTTGCAAGACTTTCGCCTTGTATGTAGATCGGGGGTAATTACATTCATTGCATTCCTAGTCTGAATCACAATGTGATTGTATGGGTGGTTACCTGGCACTGTAGGGTTGCCACCCGTCCTTTAAAATACGGAATCGTGCCGCGTTTGAGAATGAAATTGCGCGTCCCGTTTTGAATCAATACTGGACGGGATTTATCCCGTATTTTTTTTATCATTTTTTTTTTAAAGCAGCGTGTCATGCAAATCATCCCACACGCATTTTATGAAGATGCCTCCTTTCCTACTTTTGATTGGGTAATACTTGATGTCATCGTTAGTTTGATTGGTGTTTTTAACTGTCCAGTGAGGAGGGCGTGTCTTTTAAGTACAGTCTGCAAAGTGTTGGCACTGAGATGTGGCGTCAGCGCCATAGTTGAAGCCCCTAACGTTGCGGTCAGCAAGTCGGCTAACATCCTCCATGTGCCGTCTTTCAGTTGCGAGAAGCAGATCGTAGAATGGTTGAAACTGTTGCCCCTAACGTTGCGCCACGGCGTGTGGTTCGTTTATACCTCGTGTCTTCTCATTAAACTTTTATCTCGCGAATATGTTATTGCAATCCGCAGCGGGAGCGTTTCTATAAACTTAATTTAAACTTACGTTTTACACCGTGCTTTGTTTCCCTTATGAACATGCTTGTATGCTTAACTCGCTCCGTTCTCAATTGTTTAATAAATTTTTTGCTCTTCGCTGTTTGCGGCTGTTCCTCCATTTCCCCCTACTTCGTTGTTTTATCTCGCGAATATGTTATTGCAATCCTTAACGGGAGCGTTTCAATAAACTGATTGAAAATAGTTTTGCATTTACCTTTTTAGTAAAAGGCGAGCTTTTAAGCCTGAGAAATCATCGCGTAAATGCACACGTTTAATTGCACATGTGTTAATATGTATGCTTACACAGTATTAAAAGACAGTCAAAAATTAACGTCATTTACCTTCGTTCCCGCGTGTGACTCGTGCTGTAAATCTCTTCCTTGTTTTTAGTTCACGTGATTACGTAGGAGGCGTGATGACGCGATACGTGACTCCGCCTCCTCCATTACAGTGTATGGACAAAAAATATGTTCCAGTTATGACCATTACGCTTTGAATTTCGAAATGAAACCTGCCTAACTTTTGTAAGTAAGCTGTAAGGAATGAGCCTGCCAAATTTCAGCCTTCCACCTACACGGGAAGTTGGAGAATTAGTGATGAGTCAGTCAGTGAGTGAGTGAGTCAGTCAGTCAGTGAGGACTTTGCCTTTTATTATTATAGATATATATATATATATATATATATATATATATATATATATATATAATATGTATACACACATATACACACATACATGCAGTTTCAATAACATAGAAATCAATATAAACAACATTAACATCATTATCATTTGAGAATATGAAGTAATATATAAGAAGCACATTTCATATAAATATAAATTATTAAACAGTAAAATCTTCTTCTGTAATTTGCTACCGTGGCTATTCGTTTGTCTGTCCAGGATTTTAAATCACCTGTAGCTCGCAAACCGTTTCACCTATTGACTTGAAATCTGGTACACATATAGAACGTCATGTCTACTATCCGCTTTATGGGTGATGATTGTACTACTCTTTTTATCCATCCATCCATCCATTTTCCAACCCGCTGAATCCGAACACAGGGTCACGGGGGTCTGCTGGAGCCAATCCCAGCCAACACAGGGCACAAGGCAGGAAACAATCCTGGGTTTTTATCTTTATTTTATTGTAGAATCAACTCCTATCTGCGCACACCAGGTCGGCCGTGGGCGGATGCGTATGGTGTATTCACTCCACGTTATCGTGCATTGCGCTGTCACTGGTATTTTGATAAAAGAATTTGAACAACATATAAGAAGCGTATAAATTATTAAACAGTAAAACATTAAAATTTAAGAAGTAAAGTTACATTAAGTACTACTGCAGTGCCTTCGGGTATATCTCATTTTTTGTGTGCCCATTACATGCTTAAATGTATACATTTTTTGGTGCACCTACCCGAGAACACGCGACATATAACCGAGCGTGGGAGAAGCATGGATTTTAAACACGCGTTGAGTTCATCTGCTGGTCTCCCTCGTGAAATAACTGGTAATGTTTGACTAAAATCTACAGCGAGTAAAACGACATTCCCTCCTATTTTTTTTTACGATCTCTGAGATCTTGCTTTTTTCGGTTCAAGGCTTCATAAGCTCTTTTATTTTCTATGGTGTACTTATCCCAAACCATCATCTTTGAATGTTGCAAGACTTTCGCCTTGTATGTAGATCGGGGTAATTACATTCATTGCATTCCTAGTCTGAATCACAATCTGATTGTATGGGTGGTTACCTGGCACTGTAGGGTTGCCACCCGTCCTTTAAAATACGGAATCGTCCCGTATTTGAGAATGAAATTGCGAGTCCCGTTTTGAATCAATACGGGACGGGATTTGTCCCGTATTTTTTTTATCATTTTTTTTAAAGCAGCGTGTCATGCAAATCATCCCACACGCATTTTATGAAGATGCCTCCTTTCCTACTTTTGATTGGGTAATACTTGATGTCATCGTTAGTTTTATTGGTCTTTTTAACTGTCCAGTGAGGAGGGCGGGTCTTTTAAGTAGAGTCTGCAAACTGTTGGCACCCGCTGTAGTATGCGTCCCTTATTTTTTTGTATTAAAAGTGGTAACCCTACCTGGCAGGTAACACTTATGTTTGGTCATGAAGTCGTCTAAAATCCGCCACGTGCCCTCTTTTAATTGTGAGAAGCAGATATATATAGCCAAATTCTCGCGCTTCGTTGCGGCGAAGTATTGCTTTTAATTTTTTAAGAAGAAAATAAAACCTTTTTAAACAGATCGAAAATATACCAATAACAATTTGTTAAGGATCTGGTTTTTTTGTGAACCTCGCTTTTCACAGCTGTCCCGCTACGGCGTGTGTTTCGTTTATTTGACAGTATGTAGATTGTGGTAATTAAATTCATGGCATTCGTTTTCTGAATCACAATCTGACTGTATGGATGGTTACCTGCCAGGTTACGCTTGTGATTGGTCAGGAAGTCGCCTTACATCCGCCACGTGCCCTCTTTCTGTTCCCAGAAGCTGATCATAGAATGGTTTTAATAGTTTACTTTCAAATAATGCAAAGAGTATGCGACACGTGTTTCTCCTTAATTCTGGGCTCATCAGGCATACACACTCACTGCATCCCCTCTCGAGAATCGAATATCGTCAGCGCCAGAGTTGAAGCCCCTAACGTTGCGGTCAGCAAGTGGGCTAACATCCGCCATGTGCCGTCTTTCAGTTGCGAGAAGCAGATCATAGAATGGTTGAAACTGTTGCCCCTAACGTTGCGCTACGGCGTGTGGTTCGTTTATACCTCGTGTCTTCTCATTAAACTTTTATCTCGCGAATATGTTATTGCAATCCGCAGCAGGAGCGTTTCTATAAACTTAATTTAAACTTACATTTTTACACCGTGCTTTGTTTCCCTTATGAACATGCTTGTATGCTTCACTCGCTCCCTTCTCAATTGTTTAATGAATTTTTTGTTCTTCGCTGTTTGCGGCTCCTCCTTCATTTGTCCCTACTGCGTTCACAGTCTTTTCACGTGATTACGTGGGAGGCGTGATGACGTGACACTCAACTCCTCCTCCCACGGCCATCGAGCTGCCGTCCATTACAGTATATTGTGAAAAAAGAGGTTCCAGTTATGACCATTACGCGTTGAATTTCGAAATGAAACCTGGCTAACTTTTGTAAATAAGCTGTAAGGAATGAGCCTGCCAAATTTCAGCCTTCCACCTACATGGGAAGTTGGAGAATTAGTGATGAGTGAGTCAGTCAGTCAGTGAGTGAGTGAATCAGTCAGTGAGGGCTTTGCCTTTTATTATTTTTTATATATATATATATATATATATATAAAATACATACACACACAGTATGTCCAGGGCTGCTACACCCAGTGACCTTGCATTATCCAAAATGGGTTTAAGAATGTTCAGTTATTGCATTTTTGATACACATTTTGTAGTACTAGGGTGTTGTACTGTGTTAGTCATTATGGATGTGATGGGCAGTCAAGCAAAATGACACCTTTCATTGGCTAACTAAAAAGATTACAATATGCAAAATGTCAAGGCATCTCCGGACCCTTCTTCAGGCAAGATGTACTCGAAATCTTGCATATTATAATCTTTTTAGTTAGCACATTTTAGTTATAAAACTTTCAAAATGTGTATATGTTTGTGTTTCTTAGGTATTTTAAAGTATAATGCATTAATAATTTTTTTCACCTAAGAATCATCAATCATCCATCCATCCTTTCATGTCCAGAATTTGCTTAAATCCAATTTTAGGGTCTTGGGGAAGGGTAGCCCTAAAGAGGCAGCACCGTAAGTAAGGCTGAAATCAACTGTGGACTAAATACAGTGCTTATCAATATCCTCTACAATCATACTGAAATGTTTGTCTTTATTTTAGAATTTTATATCAACAAAACCTTTTTGTCAGCCCATAACCTCATTAAGATCTTGTAACCAGCAATACCTAATTAAACCAAATGGATAATTTTTAGTAAAACTTACACCATTGTGTCAACCAGAGTAAAGTCCATCCATCCAGCCATCCATTATCCAACCCATTATATCCTAACTAAAGGGTCACGGGGGGTCTTCTGGAGCCAATCCCAGACAACACAGGGTGCAAGACAGGAAACAAACCCTGTGCAGGGCACCAGCCCACCGCACAGAGTAAAGTGATTAGTATTATTTTATCTAAAATATTATAACGGCAGTCATCAGTATTTTAGTGGGCAGCATAACGGGCATAGTGGCGTATGCTGCTGTCACTCGGGCAGGCCTGAACTGTGACTTACTCATGCTCTGAAAGGACATTCTCACCATGTCCACGTGATTTTCCTGCTCCATCTGAAAGGTATGTGTGTCAGGTTGATTGTCAGATTTCATTGTACCCAAGTACATAGGTGGTCCCTGAGATGGACTGAAAACTGGACTCTTAAGCATGGCCAAAAATCTTACGTTGAACACAAACATGGTTGGTAGTTAAAAAAATAAATAAATAAATAATAGCCCAGCAAATCCTACCCATGATTGCTCTGGTAAAACGGTGCTTGCCAAGAGTTTCACCAACATTCCATGTCTTGTCTCCAGCTAAATTCAAATATTATACTTGCTATCAAGACCATGGCAGTCATGACAATGTAACTTCAACCTCCGTTCAAATTATTTTCAAATCTTTCCCACAACATGCAAAAATGAACAAGTAGTAATTTTTAAATTCTATTAGATATTCCTGATGTTTGGGCAGAGAGGTGGCTCTAAGTGTAAAGATCTAAGCTGGCATGTAGAAGGCTGCCGGTTCAAATCTTGTTACCTCCAAAAGGGATTCTACTCCATTAGGCCCTTGACCTGAAAACTGCTCCAGCAACTGCTGTACAATGGCTGACCCTGCACTCTGACCCCCAATGAAAAAACAGTTTCCCTTTCGGGATTAATACAGTGCCCAAATACCAAAAAAATGTTAGTCAAAGAGAAATGCATTAAGTGAAGAAATGTACTTAAAGATTGTTCCTCATTTCTGTATTGTACTGTGATGTAAAATTGCATTTTGTGACTTAAATTCACCACAAAGTGTGCTAAAGACTTGGAACCTTCTGTAAGGTAATCTCTAATAGCAGCAGTTAGCTTTTGTTCTGTCATCAAGTGGTGTGACCGCTGACCACAATCCTCTGTTTTCCAATCCACAGAGCCAAGCTTAAAAGTGTTACCAGAAAGTAAAGAGCAAAAAGTCCTGTGCAAGCTCAATGGCTGCTTCTTCCAAAAGGCATATGTGAGAATAAACAAAAATGGAGAATGTGTTAATAAATCTATGTGTGAGAAGAAGAATGAGTGTTTGAGTGAAGCAACAATGATGGCAACCTCTGGGGAAGAAATGAAAATCACCTGTGAAGCTGAAGTGATGGGACTTGACAAGCCGCTGATTGAAAACTGCACACTACCCGCTGAAGGTAAGAATGGACTGCATAAGAGTCTGTTTTTTAACCAGATGTGCCCAGCTTGGGAAAACAGAGTGTGTGGAGCTATTAAAAACAGGCAAAGGAGATGCTGAATATTGATCTGTAGGTGTGCACTTGTGATATTAGGACATTGAATCTGTAGAACAGTTCCAAGTATTTAGGTGTGAAAACGGTATGTGTGTAAGGACAGTAAGAGATAACATTAGTCCACTCATCTGAGGGAAGCTGTCTCTACAAACAATCTCCCGAGTAGTAGTATCATTTATACTTTGAACATTATGTAATAACTCATATTTTGAATGTACTTAATCCATTTGCACATCACTGGGGCTGGTGAGAGGCACATTGCAGGATTTCTCATATGACATGGCACACACACACACACAGGCATTGCCATATTCTTGTTGAACAGGAGCCCAGTGTAGAACTGCCACTTAGCCAAGTATGTGCACATTGGACCCTCCTGGAGGTCACAACCAAAGAGAAAGTGCCACTATGAACAATGCTGCACATCCTTTGTCTGACAAACTAATACTGAGTACTTTCAGCCAACAAATTATTCCGCAGAAGTGTGTCAAGAAAAGAAGCTGGCATTGTAATCAAAGTCAATATGCGCCCCTTGAGTGTGGCCTTACAGCTACCATCCATGGCAGGGCATCATACAAAAAAGCACAACCAGCTCACCCATATTTTATTATAGATTTTTTTTGTGTGTGACAAATAGCAATAATAGTTCCATGTGCCATAATAATGAAAAAAATATTGTAAACGGAAGTCTCCTCAAGTAAAAGAGCAGATGAGCTCATTTCTCATCAACAGATTTGGAAAATGACTGGCATATGTGCTGGTGCTGTGCGTTTTTTAATCTTGGTTTAATGCCTTTAGAAACTCCATTTTTTAGAAGCCCTTTCAACACTGATATCTGTCACACTGAATAAAACTACACAGTGTAGCATAAAATGACAAGATAAAAATGTAACAAATGATAATTTAGTGTCTTATTATTGTTTGTTTGACCTCTTACTGGCAGCACATGTACAGTTCATTAAAAATAGCTGAATTGGGTTGCAGAGCTCTACCACCAAGAGTGCCTGGTGGGGTTTGGGAATGCAGGATCGCCTGAGGGTAACGTAAAGAACTCTGCAGAAGTGGATAGGCAGCTTTCTGGCGACCTAAAAACAGCCCCTGGTATGGTCAGTGTAACAAGACTCAAAGAGGCAACAGAGGTTTTCTTTATATCTAGTATTGTTGTATTTGTCGCTATCACACTTTTTCCCCCTATTTTTCCACACACTTTTTTCCTTTTATTTCTGCATGATTAACACCCTCATTACTTATTATTTGAGGGTTTTAGGACTCTCTTTAGTTTTAGTGACAGATCAGCCAAATGGTACTGCACAAATTGTGGACCCCGATTAATCCTGTATCTATGTTCCTACCCTCACCTATGGTCATGGGCTATGGGTAGTGACCAAAAGAACGAGATCGCGAATACAAGCGGCTGAAATGAGTTTCCTCCGCAGGGTGTCTGGGCTTTCCCTTAAAGATAGGGTGAGAAGCTCAGTCATCCGGAAGGGGCTCAGAGTAGAGCCGCTGCTCCTCTGCATCGAGAGGAGTTAGATGAGGTGGCTCGGGCATCTGATCAGGATGCCTCCTGGACGCCTCCCTGGTGAGGTGTTCTGGGCACGTCCAACCGGGAGGAGGCCCCGGGGAAGACCCAGGACACGCTGGAGGGACTATGTCTCCTGGCTGGCCTGGGAACGACTCGGGATTCTCCCGGAAGAGCTAGAAGAAGTGGTCGGGGAGAGGGAAGTCTGGGCATCTCTGCTCAAGCTGCTGCCCCCGCAACCCGACCTCGGATAAGCGGAAGAGGATGGATGGATTAATCCTGTAACTTTGCATGGGCACATGATGTGGAAATGTGTGATTTTTAAAGTACGTAATCATGAGAAGGTCTTACTGGGGAGACTGACCAGGATTTCATGGAGCAGTATATCACAGCAAAGAGCTGTTTGATAATTGTAAATCTTGTATATACATTTTAAATTATTCAGTTTAAAGAAACTCAAGTCAGGTTCAATAGGAAGGAGGATCGTATAAATAAAATTGACAAAAGCTGGTGACAGTGGAGTGGGAGTGGGGTGACTGAGTTTGATAAATATGTGTATAATAGCTGTTCATTATTTTTTTTTAACAGATAGATCCAGGATTCGTATAGCTGCTGCTGCTGGCCTCTTTAGTATACCTGTTATTACACTGCTGGTAGCTTATATAAGTAAGTCTTTTTTGCTTCATTTTTTCCTACATTTCCTGTTCCTATTCTTCCATTGTTGATTTGTATATTGATTGCCAGCCCAATCACAAAGACTTTTGTATGGTCTTTATCTTCTTGTCCACACTTTTTTTTTTTTTTTTCTCCTTCTATCATCCCAACAACATTCCTGCTAGTTTAACTGGTGACGTTAAATTGCTTTTTTATAAGTGAGGGGTGAATGTGCATCACAGTGATCCTCTCCTTCTGTCCAGGGTTGGCTACTAATTTGCAGTCGATGCTGAAAGGACAGCATTCAGCACAGCTACAAGGCTATAATGGTAACAGCAGGTTTGTAAGACTGGATATTCCTAAAATGCTAAACATAGCAGTGGAGGTCTAATTTTCAAATTATTTTGTGTTTTTTAACATATGCTATTATAGAAAATACCGTATACACTTGCCTATAAGTCGGATCTTGAAACCTGAAAAATCGATCATAAAATTAGACCCCGACTTATACAGCTGTTCAAAAATGTAACTCTTAATTTTTTTTTTTTTTTTTTTTTTTACATCATCTTGCCTCCTCCAATCTCACTCATCAGTTTCTCAGACACATTGAATTTTGTTACAGCAGCACACTTACCAATTTCTTTCGCCACTTCAATGACTTTTAATTTAAAACTAGCTTCATAGTTCCTTCTGATCGAATGCTCCATCGTAGATAAGGGATGCTCTAAAGGTGTATGAGGGTGTGAGATGCACACAACAGTGGAAATGTCACTTCGGAATAGTTTGGGTATTACTGTGTGGCGACTACCGGTGACTGAGATGGACTGCTGAGAAGCACACCTTTCTTTTCGTCATTTTAGTATCCTTGCCTGCTGATTTTTTTGGTGCCACTTTGTCCCACTTCCACCTTGGATTAAATGGGAGCCCACTGGTTCCCCAACACTCTTTCTTGCTCCAAATGTAATATCTTTATACTCTCTATTTAAAGCAACAAAATATACCATATATAATTGCATATAAATCAGGCCTTGCAACCCGAAAAAATCGACCATAAAATCAGACCCTGACTTATACACCTGTTCAGAAACCAGCTTCATATTTTCTTCTGATCGAACGCTCCATCGTAGATAAGGGATGCTCTTATGATAAAAGTGTATGAGGGTGTGCGATACAAAAAACACAAAAGAGTGCAAACGTCGCTTCGGAGTAGCTTGGGTATTACCGTGTGGTCACGTAGGCACAATTCATAGAAAAAAAGGCAGTGCGCTCAGTGGTTACACTCTCAGATATGCGTTAGCATATCGTAATCTCTTGGACCAATAGGGTGAGTTTTCCACATTTGACTTATATGTCAGACATTATAAAATACCAGAAGTTATACGGTAGAATCAATCCCCGACTTATTCGCGGGAGAATTTATCCACAAGTATATACGGTACTATGTTAGTTGGTGGGTTTCAATTGTTTCTGTATGGAGGAGTGTGACTTTGTGTGCACACGACTGTACACTGTGAGAGATAGACTGACAATCCTGTCTGTGGCTGTTCCTGATTTGCAGCTATTGCTGCCAGGATAGACTGCAACTGGCTGTAAACCTTAATTTGAGTTAGATGGGCTTGAAATCAGATGGCTAAATGCCACATGCAGAAAAGACTAAAGCCTGAGGCTGCTGTGTATTAAACACTGCTTCACATTGACTTTCTCTTCTGTACAGGGTGTGTTGATCAACATTAGAAAATGTGTGCTCTGTGGAAGAAATGGTTACTAAAATAACCCTGGATTTATCTTTGCATCTGTTTTGTTCCTCTGTTTCCCATATTCTAACAACATTTTTTTCCCCTTGTGAAACAACAAACTTTGTCCTATATCTGAAAACTTGCCACTGACTTTATGCACATCTTCATCTCACCTCAAATAGGACAGAAGCGATCCTGATGGTCACGATGAGAAGCATCTTCACTGGATGTCATGGAACAAAGTGCTGCTTGATGATTGAAAATCTTATTTATGTTTACATGTAATGTATGTCGTTAAAGGAAAGTCAGTTTGGCCTCTCCTGAAGTAATGTTACCAGCACATCACACTACACTGGCCATCAGAGTTGTGAAGGATGTCAATACCCACATTTGAAGGAATGCAGTCACCTAAGAAAGAACTGCCTGCACTGCCCTTTCTTTTATATCTCTTCTGTGTTACCAGACCAGTCCAGCTTATTGATGTAGACCCCCAAGTACTTGCAGGAGTGGACCACCTCCACATCCACTCCTTAAATAGTGACTGGATGTAAGAACTTTGCAGGTGGCAGTCAATTTTGATCAATATCACTGAGCTGCACAAAAATCCTCCCATGCAGAAAGAAATTGGTGTCCTTATAGATTTGGGTGTGCTGAATCCATTTCTGAAATTGGAATTTCTTTACCACAAACAATTTCTGTGAGATATCAGATTCAATAAAAAAACAGAGTTTAAAAAAAAACAAAAAAAAAAACACAAGTTTTATTTTATGGCATAAGTATTTTTTTCCATGCTGCAAGTGAAAGACAGAACCACAATAAAGAGTTGGGGTACCAGCCCGGTTACCCCTTATAAGTGAATGATTTGAAAAACGCAATTGAAGAGATGTCTTCATAATTGCAAGTTCATAAGTGAACTGTCTCAAGAGCTTCTGGCAGGTCCATCTGGAAGTGGCCTCAGTGATGTAACAGCTGTCAGTGTGAGGAAGAGAAAAGGCATTAGGACACAGCGCCAACCCCTGGAGCGGCAGGAAATTACAACCACTAGAGCCCTTAAGCTAGGGGTGCCCAACTCCGGTCCTGGAGGGCCGCAGTGGCTGCAGGTTTTCATTGTAACCCTTTTCTTAATTAGTGATCTGTTTTTGCTGCTAATTAACTGAATGTGAGAGAGCAATTCTGTTGCCAGATTTGGGTTCAGCACCCTTGGATATAAAGAGAACGCCTCAAAGTTTTGACAAGTTGCACGTTACTGTATAACACTGGTCTGCAAAAAATGCTATTTTCTGTATATATTGACTAAGCTATACATACTAATATATATATATTGTTACATTGCTGCTTTTTTATCTAAATAAATAAAATTGTAAATATGGTTTGCTTTTTTGCCAATTGTAAAAATAAAAAAATTCAACTTATTTTTTCCACTAAATTTTTCATATGCATTGCCATTGGTTGAACTTAAAAGTGTGGCTAAATGTTGCATTGGGAAGACGGATTGCAATTGAAGCGAGGCAACCGAAAAACGGTGCAGACACAAAAACTACATTTCCCTTCCGGTATCAGGAGTGTGCTGGGGCTGATGGGAGGACTCTGTCACTACTGCACACAAAGTACAACTGAAGCAGGATCTCGCCCTAAGACCATGGGTATGTACAGCATTTAGTTTTCAGCTAATTTGGATAGCTCAATGGTTTACAGCTTTTGTCTAAGAGTCTGTCTGTTTGTATGATCATGGGTTGTGTTCAGCCTTGCTGAATTTCTAAATGACAATTGTTCCAAATTGCTAGCTTGGTTGGTATGTCATATAAATAATTATACAGACTTGCTTTTGCTTGCACTATTCTTTAGTATCAATCTGAGGAAAGTACCTACTGGACTAAGCAAAAAAAAAAAAAAAGTCTGTGGAAAGTCTTCTGACCGGAGATTTTTAGCAAAATATTATTTTAAAAGTTTTAGATTTTATATATTCAAAAGGATAGACGATTAACACGGAGATCTGCCAAAATACATTTTCTAAAATCATTTGGTTTGTGTGTGTCTACAGTTGTCTCACATTTAAGGACTTGTGTGAAAAATAAGTACAGTACACCCTCTTTCAGTTCTAGGGTTTTACATATCTCGCATCTGTTTGGTCAAGTCCTAAAACTTAGATACATGAAACCTTGCCTGGCCACATATAAGAGATTTGACTTCATTCTTATTAATTCAACAAAAGTAGGCCAACAGGGAGAGCTCCAGGTGAGGGGAAAATAGATACCTATATAGATATAGATATATAGATTATATACGGAGTGTATATATATGTATATATTGTGGATGCTAGAGGGCGCTGTTGCCCTGTTAAACCCAACAGACAGATGTTCAGGACACAAGTTTAAAAGCGCCAAGTACAATTTTAAATTATTTTCTCCAATAAAGTGCACAAAGCATCACAATTCACAATAATCAATAACAATACAATAATACAATCCTTCTCTCACAGCAGCTCCGTCACACTCTCTCCCAACTCCGGCTCAGCTTGTTGGGTCTCTACCAGTCCTTTATATAGTCCTTGACCCGGAAGTTCTTAAGCAGCCCGGAAGTACTGTGGGCTTCCGTCCTCCTGACTTTGAAGTTCTCCCGGGTTTCAGGAAGAGTAGGAGTCCCCAGGGCCTTTATGAGCTACCCTTGGTGGCACCCAACAGGGCTGAGAAAATGGACTCAATGTCCCAGGATGCCCTGAGGGAATCCGGGGCACAGCTACCATTCAGGGGAGCTGCCACCTAGTGTCCTGGAAAGGCTGCATTCTTCCAGTTCAGGCCAGATTGAGCTGCTGGCTGTTTATCATTTATATAATAAAATAATAATAATATATATATTGTGGTAGCCGGCCCGGACACAGACAGGCGGACACGTTGATGTCACCCACAACACGTTTATTATACATATTATTATTTACACAAGTGCACCTCAAAACCACAAAATACCCCAAAGTCCAGACCACTCCTCGAATGCCTTTTCCTTCTCTTCAGGCTGCCTCTTTCCTCTCCTCCCGAGCTCTGTCCACTTCCACTCGACTCTCGCCACTCTGTGAAAGGAAGCGGCCCCTTTTATATGCACCCGGATGTGCTCCAGGTGCTTCCCGGCAATCTCCCACTGGCACTCCCCAGTGTGGCGGAAGTGCCGGCTGCGTACCCGGAAGCACTCCAGGTGTCCCCACTCGTCTTCCCCCCCAGCACTTCCTGGTGTGGAAGAAGTGCTGGGGTCCAGGGTTCTCCAGGCATGGGGGCGCCCCCTGGCGGTGACCACAGGCCTCTTCGGGGTTGAGCTTCCCAGCTGTGTACCCATGGCCCCCAAAGGAACCAGGGTGGTCGCCCCCTCGAGGTCTGGAGGAGGCACAAGCCCTCCTCCGGTCTTCCTGGGCGTCCCGGCTGGGTACCACCCCCAGCCATGTGCCACAAATATATATACTCTGTATATATAAAAACGTTAAAGACGCATACAGTGCATATGGGCTTGGGAAAGCAGATCATAACCTGGTTCTGCTTCAGCCTCACTACAAACCCAGAGTGAGGGAGCTACCTACAACCAACAACCACACGCTCATTCAGAAAGTGGTCCCCTGAGGCAGAGAAGGCTCTGAGAGACTGGAACTACAGACTGGGATATCCTGCAGGGATCACATAGTGAGAACATTGAGGAGGTTGTTGACTGCACTACTGACTACATCAACTTCTGTATGGACATCGTAGTTCCAGTAAGAACTGTACGCTGCTATGCTAACAACAAGCCATGGATTACAAGTGACATCAAGGGCCTTTTGAACCAGAAGAAAATGATTTTTAAAGATGGTGATCAGCATGAGCTCAAGCGCGTGCAGAAGGAACTCCGAGTCCAGCTCAGGGTGGCGAAGGAGCAGTACAGGAGAAAGCTGGAGCAGAAGTTGCAGAACAACAGCATGAAGGACAATGTATGTATGTGTGTATGTGTATAGTGGAAATAAAAAAGAAATTCCACAAAAATAAAGTTTTGGGGACCTTCCCAATATATTATTCTACGGACAAAATAAAGCAAAAAATGGCAAAATAATTGATCAAAGTCCTGTATTCAAGCATTTGACAAAGTTCATGGAACAAGATGGCGTTTATATACAGAATTAAATTATGGGAACAGGAAATGGTTGGCAGGAAGTGACGTCATTTGGAATATATAGATAGATAAAAAAAGATCATTCATAAAAAAATTCAAGATTTCTTAAAAATCAAAAAATCCTGAAATCTCTTATTTCTAGGAGTTGGTGAAATTAAGAGGAGTCTTTACAGATTTTGATATTTCCAGGTAATGCATGGAAAGGGGAAAGCAGCTGGAGAGCACTTTGCTACTGCTAAAATTCCTTAGTCTAAGTGTATGAATGCCGAAAAAGACTCTGTAAGGATCCTGAATTGGATCAGTTGACAGATTCAGAGTAAGTGAGCACAGATGATGATACTGCGGACCCTCGCAGAGCAGAGTGACGTGGAAACAGCCGCGTGAATGAAGATGCAGGGAGGCAATGCTGGAGAGAGATGAGGGAGTGTGGAGCCACAAAGTGGGAGCCGTGGAAGCCTGAGGCCTGATGAATGGCGGCTGAGGAAGGAGATTTTGTGGAATGATTTTTAGGGAGCAATATGTCATGCTTTCCACCCAGAAATAAATAATAAATAAATAAAACTTTATTTTAATGAGTTTCGCATTTTACAATTACGGAATTGCATAAAAATAAAACTTTGTTAATTGCACAAAGCTCTGACCTTTCACTCATCTCTAGTTATAAATGAGTCTGCAGTAAAAAAAAAAAATAATTCGTAGGACAGATTTTTACTTATTTTTTTATTTAATCTACGTGAAAACAAGTGAAAATTTCAAGAACATGTCTTGAATAAACAATAGGCTTTCTTAATCAAACATTTAGGGCAAATCTTATTTATTTTTCTGACATTTTCATGGCCCCATGCTTCACAGCCCCTGTTTTCACTTGACGTTGCTTTCCTCCATGCTGGGTCCCCAAGAGGTCCGTGCCCACCCGCTTTCCTTGGAGTCTAGTTTTCCGTTTGCCTCTCACAGATCCAATGCTGCTTACTTTTGCAATTTTCAGGTTTTATTCTCTCATCTCTGACGCATTCACAGTTTTGTTTGTCTTTATTATCCAAAGGCTGTCTGAAAAAAAAAAAAGAGAGACTTTATTTTTGTGTGCCATTGTGATGATCTGCCATTGCTTTGTAATATTTTTGCCCTTCAGTGTTCGTTTATGGGTGGCATGGCGATGCAGTGGTAGTGCTGCTGCCTCACAACATGGCAGTGGCGTAAGGGGCCAGCCAAGCCCACCCTGATTGGCCACAGGCCCAGCCAATCAGTTCATTGTGTATGAAATTTTCCGTTAAATTTTGTAATTGATTGGGTATTTGTGATTTTATCTTTCCTTCGGTTTGGAAGTGGCATGTCAAACCCCATTGGAGTTTTAATAAATAAATGGGGCGGTGTCACTGTTGTGATGGATGCCCCTTCTCTATATGTTCCAGGGAAGTAAACATGGGCTGCGCAGTACCTCCCCTGGGCCACTTGGTGGCAGCCCCCCTGGGTGACTGTAGTGTCTCAGATACCTGCAGAGCTCCATGGGAGATGGAGTTCTCCACAGCTCTGTTGGGATCTGCGTGGCCAGCAGGAGGCACTGCAGGGGTTCCTGGGCCGTAGTTCAGCCGGAGGTGCAATCGGAGGCAGGTGGTGAAGCACCTGAAGCACTTCCGGGTGAGCTATAAAAGGGGCCAGCAGCCACCACTCTGGGTGCCAGAGTCGGGAGGAGGAGGACAATGCTTGCCGGGAGGAGTGGTGGTGCAAAGAGAAGTGTGCTTCTTGTTTTGGTTGTGCTTTTGGGACAGTATACTGCCTGTGGGACACAGGTAAGAAAAATAAATCTTTGTTGTATTTTGACGTGTGCCTCCGTGTCTCTCTCTGTGCTGGGTCGGGCGCCAATGTAACACCTTTTACACTGTGTATGTGTAACCTGACTGGTAGTAGTCATTAGACAGTTAACAGAACCTTTAGTTGCTTAATTGAATATTTTCGATGAACACCAACAGATAATTTCTTATTCTGAGGGATTATTTCTGACATGGCAAAACAAATGGAAATATCAAGGTTTTAACAAAAGCTTCGTTTAGATCAAGGGCATCCAACTCTGGTCCTGGTGGGCCGCAGTGGCTGCAGGTTTCATCGCACAACAATTTTTTTGAAATGTCTTGCTTCCTGAAAGGTGTTTGCTGATTGTAACAGGTACCTACTGGGTATGCACAAATATTATTTTGGTTTTACTGCATCACGTAGGAACTCTGAGAAATCGACATTTATATGTTTACTGACAATAATGTATTTAGTCCCGTTTATGTTTCGAATAAGCTATTAAAGCTATTAAATTCAACAGAATTCAAAGTGTTTTGCTCCTGATTTTCTTTTGTATTCAATGTCTGGAGCATCACGTTGCAGTGTCCAACAGTAGTCAGCAAGCACTGACGGATTCCAGTTGCCCTGGTATCGTCTCTCCATCGTAGCAATGTCCTGGTGAAACCTTTCACCGTGTTCGTCACTGACAGCACCGAGATTTGCGGGGAATAAGTCCAAGTGTGAGTGGAGGAAATGAATCTCGAGTGACATGTTGCACTTCATTGTCTTGTATGCTCTGAGAAGTTTGTCTACCAGCTGAATGGAGTTTGGGGCTCAGTAATTTCCCAGAAAATTGTCAACACCGTCTTTGAAGACTTTCTAGGCAATTTTTTCCGGCCCAACTAGTAGATCTTAAAACCGCTTGTCACTCATAGCATGTCTGATCTGGGGGCCAACAAAAATGCCCTCTTTGATCTTGGCATCAGTTATTAGGAACATTTGTCTTAAATAATGAAAACCTTCACCTTCCTTGTTCAGAGCTTTCACGAAATTCTTCATGAGTCCCAGTTTAATGTGAAGAGGAGGCAAAAATATCTTTACTGGGTCGACAAGCGATTCATGTGCCACATTTTTCTGTCCTGGAACTAACTTTTTATGGAGTGGCCAGTTGCGTTGAGAATAGTGCAACTCTTTGGCACGGCTGTCCCATTCACAGATGAAGCAACAGTACTTTGTATAGCCAAGCTGCAGTCCTAGTAACAGAGCAACGACTTTAAGATCTCCACAGATATTCCACTTGTACCTGCTATACTGGACGTGCTTCAGCAACAGTTCCATATTCTCATATGTTTCTTTCATGTGTGCTGCATAGCCAACAGGTACTGAAGGATAAACGTTGCCATTGTGTAGCAGAACAGCTTTCAGGTTTAACATTGACGAATCAATGAAAAGACGCCACTCTTCCAGGTTGTGATCACAACCCAAGGCCGAGTACAATCCTTCAATGTCACAACATGTCGACTTGTGCAAAAAATGTGGTTTTATCATGATGTCGGCCTCGAAACACAGAAATATTCATACCTGGTGAGAGCAAACACCATTCCTGAAGTCTGGAACCCAGCAGCCCAGCTTTTTCTTTTTGACAGACCCAAATCTCTGACCAAATCGTTCAGTTCGCACTGTGTTATCAGATGTGGATCGCCTGATGAGCATGGTTCAAAATCCGGGTCAATGTCACTATCAGTACCCTGCATTGCAATTTCTTCATCTGGTTCGTCTAAGGTCTAATCCTCTAGTGGTTTCAGAATTGGAAGACTGTCGTCATGTGGCATGGGTCTCATTGCTGAAGGCAGATTAGGAGATTCAATTGACTTCTTGTTTTTGGCAGAGAAACCAGACACATTAGTCAAACAGAAGTAACAGTCGGTCACATGGTCTTTCTGTTCTCGCCATATCATCGAACAGCAAACGGCATCGTCTTTCGAGGGCCTCTGAGCCAGGCTCTCAGACTGACAGCACATGTCGCACAGCAAATGTGAGGTGCCCATTCCTTGTCTTGATCACCAGACAAAATACAGAAGATAAACTTTCTTCACAAGAGCAGTCATCCAACGTCTCTGAGGCTTAAGTGTATATTTGCCACAGATATAGCAGAATGTATCGCGGCTGTTACAACATTGACGAGAGCAATGTTATAGCAGCGGTTCTCAAACTGGGATCCACGGTTCCCTAGAAATGATTGCATATTTATACAATTTATATTTTTATAATTATTAACCTTTAACATCCGAGGGGAAATAAGTGAATGAGCTCCATCGTTACCCCCACCACCTAGACCCGACCACTAATCCGCTATTCCTTTATTCACTGCCACCGCATTGTTTTCCCACCATTATCGCTCGGCACAAACCAGCCCTTATTATTTTTATCATAATCAAAAATTATCGATTTCTTTCGTAGAATCAAAACACTCGCGAACAGTTTTTGTATATTTTAGAAGCAAATAAGAGTGCTAAAGGTGGATACAGATAATCAACAAACATAATTTTACATTTTTTGTGTTTTTAAGTGGTGAAATTGCCCGCTCAACGCAAATGGTCAAAGCAAAGCAGATGCATCCATCCCATTAAAACTTTAACTTAAATTTAATAACTAAGATGTATGTAATATTTTCTGAAAAAATCACTGTTTGTCAAAAAATGTTTTATTCACAGCAGCCTGTACTAATGCAGTGCCACGCAATAGGTATGTGGCACCCTTGTGCAAAGTATTTGCCGCCCCCAATTTTCTTGAAATAATATTGATTTTTAAAATTTTTAATAAAAGGGTCCACGAGCCATCGAACAATTTTTAAAGGGACCGCCACGCAAGAAATTCTAAAGAAATTTGAGAACCGCTGGTCTATAGCATCAAGCTTACTTACGGTTATATTGCTACAGATACTGTACTTTACTATACTGATACTAGACATACACACTGACTATCTAGATCAGGGGTGTCGAACTACGGTCCTGGAGGGCCGCAGTGGCTACAGGTTTTCATTCTGACCATCTTCCTAATCAGTGATCAGTTTTCACTGCTAATTAACTCCTTTTCCCTTCATTTTAATCACCCTGTTTTTAAGGATTCAGTCCTCTGAATTGAATCCTTTCTTCATTAAATGGTAGCGAAACAGAAATGAGACGGGAAACGAGCCAACAGATGACCAGCTAATCTGGGATTTCAAACTCCAACCAATTTCACACCAAACAGTCTCTTAATGAGAAGCTGATTCTTGCTGTTAATTAAGCCCGTTACAGTTGACCCTTGATATACGACCTGCCTGACATGTGAACAACTTGATTTACAACCAAAATTTTTGTTTTTATTTACAACCAATATCTTGCGTTACGACCTGAATGCGGTCACGTGTATCCGCTTGCGCGATTGTAAACAAACAGCCGAGAGCGTTTGTAAGCGTCAGTCAGAGCCCAGATACATGTGTTTGTGGATGTAATTACAGTCAGTGCAGTGATTTATATAATTTTTTTCAATAATTGCTAAGGAAGGAAGAGAAGGTAACGAAGGTAAAGAAAGCAATCACAATCGAAACGAAGAAGGAAATTGTGTGGAAATATGAGAGTGGTGTTCGTGTGACTGATCTCGCTAATATGTACAGCATGTCGAAATCCACCATCTCGACAATTTTACAAAGAAAAGTTTTGTATAAGGAGGCTCCTTCCAAACAATAACCACCTTCCATTTCATTCTCCTCCTCCTCCTCTCTTCCTGCAGCTCAAAGATGTCAAATTAAATGGTGGGTACAGTATGAAATTGTTGTTTCTGGTAGGCTAGACACTTTTTATAACTTTTTGGTTAGTACATTAGAAAAATTATTGGTGTTTTGGTAAATTATGCACATTATACAACCCTTTTTTATTAGGAAAAGGTTAAGTAAGTGTTGCTGTGGGAGGTTTGGAATGCATTATGGGTATTTCCATTATTTCTTATGGGAAAAATAGTCTTGACTTACAACCAACTTGAGTTACAACCAGCCCTCACGAACAAATTGAGTTTGTATGTCAAGGGTCCACTGTATTTAATTCAATGGCTTGTTGCTGCTCTCATTCTGCTACAGCAGACATTTCCAAATCTGTTGATTTTTCTGTTTTTTCTAAGAACACCGTCAAAATGTTTTGGTGACCTGAGAGATCAACCTTACTGAGACCTTCACTTTTATTTATTTTCAGATATTGAGTGATGGGCACAGGTGAGTTGGTCATATGGTGGCTTGTTTGATGTCTCATTATTGTTATTCTTACACAACACAGTACTGAAGTATCGGTTAATACCCGAGTCACCTCACGTATAGATTACTGTAATGCTATTCTATCTGGCATCCCACAAAAACTTATCCATCGCTTACAACTTCTTCAAAATTCTGCTGCCAGGATAATAACCTGCTGTTCTAAATCCACTGAACATATTACACTGATTCTCTCTCAGCTTCACTGGCTCCTTGTTAACTACCGATTACAATACTAAATACCGCTCTTAACATTTAAAGCTCTCCACAACCTCACTGATCTCCTCCAGACTTTCACTCCTCTCGTTCACTCAGATCCCCATCTGCAGCTCGACTTTCTGTACCGCACATCAAACTCAGTTCTATTGGAGCTCGAGCGTCTCTCATAGTGCTCCTCAACTCGGGAATTCTCTTCCCTCTCTTATACGTCAGCTCAATTCAATAACACATTTTAAAACTGCCTTCAAAACTTCTCTTTTCAAACTGGCATACCTATTGTGAATTTTGCACTCTTATTGCCAGTTATCTTTGTTTGTTTGCTAATTATTGATTTTTGATTTATCATTCTCTTGTTTTAATTTTACTAATGTTGTTTAATTTTATTGTAAGGTGACCTTGAGTGCTAAGATTATAAAACGGGATTTTTCTAATGACCAAATTCAAATAACAAAACTGGGAGTGCAGCTGAATGATAAATTGGACTGGACTGCCAATACTGATGCTCTGTGCAAGAGAGGACAGAGCCGGTTATACTTCCTTAGAAGGCTGGCGTCCTTCAACAGCTGCAAGAAGATGCTACAGATGTTCTATCAGGCGGTTGTGGCGAGCGCTTTCTGCTATGCGGTGGTGTGCTGGGGAGGCAGCATAAAGAAGAAGGACGCCTCACACCTGGACAAACTGGTGAGGAAGGCAGGCTCTATTGTTGGCATGGAGCTGGACTGAGGAGATCGTTCCACCCCCACACTATGCGACTCTTCAATTCCACCACGGGTAAAGGTTAACATTATTCAAAGTTATTGTCTGTTTTTACCTACAGTTTTATTACTCTTGAATTTAATTTTTTTTTTTTGTTATTATCAGTATGCTGCTGCTGGAGTATCTGAATTTCCCCTTGGGATTAATAAAGTATCTATCTATCTATCTATCTATCTATCTATCTATCTATCTATCTATCTATCTATCTATCTATCTATCTATCTATCTATCTATCTATCTATCTATCTATCTATCTATCTATCTATCTATCTATCTATCTATCTATCATAACCAAAACAATTGTTCAGCCTTACCTATGAAATGTAATCCCCCAGGATCTGGTTTAGAGCGTACAGCGGTTTGTGCAATCCCAAGCAGCACATTATTCATTACTTCACTCCACAGCAGTGCCACTCGCAATATGGCAGCGACGTTGACGTACGATACTGCTGGTCATGCGGCGTCTAGTAATTCTAGGTCTATGCCCTGCCCGGGGTTTGTTCCTGCCTTGCGCCCTGTGTTGGCTGGGATTGGCTCCGGCAGACCCCGTGACCCTGTGTTAGGATATAGCGGGTTGGAGAATGACTGACTGACTGTTTAGCCTGCGGTTTAAAATAAAAACATGCCTGGTAGGCTGCAGCCATGTTCAGTTAAAATCACTGAGACTGTTTCACTTTATTTTCGGTACTGTTTCAAGAATTCCCAATATGAGTAAATCTGAGTGATGTTATAATTCTTGCATGTACAGGAGTTCGGTTGAGGTTCTTGACCTTTCATATGCAAGCTTTATAAACACACGAAAGTCAGGCATTGTAATAAACGGTGACGACTATACATTAAAATATTTGACTTTTTAATTATGGCTACAAACAACGAATTATTACAAAAAAAAATCTACAATACTTCTAGTATAAATTCTTTTATAAGGGTGACAAAACCCTTATGCTGGCCCTGCGTACGTTATTTTCTGTATTGAAGATTATTAGATTTTAAAGAGAAGCTTACTGCTACAGTAATCTTTTTTTTTTTTCGCCTGGGAAGTCTAAGTTAATCAATCTCCTGTCAATGGCGGGATGAAAGGTCTAGTTTAGTAATAATTTAACAGTAAATAATCATATTTAATTCCAGACTATGACTTGACGAAAGAGAGGGAAAGTTCTATTCAATAATATTCTACTGTACTCCCTTCTGACATTAGTCACGATTTGCATTGCGTACTGCTTACCATCACATTTTCAATCGCAAGTTGTGAAAGGTCATTTTCAAAATTAAAATGAATAAAAGCTCATCTGAGATCTTCCATGACACAAGAGCGTCTGACCAGCTTGGCTTTAATGAACATTGAAACAGAATTCCTCACAGATGATATAAAAAAAAAATGAAGTAGTACAATTGTTTTCGGAGAGGAGATCTAATTTGGGGGCAACAAACTTAAATGAATATTATTATAGTTTCAATAAAGGGTTTGTTTCTTATTTAATATGCCTTCTTTACCATTCACTTTGACAGCACCTCACCTTATGGGGCACACAATCAAAGAGTTTTGCACTGGGCATCTTTGAGCCTCTCTCTGCACGCCACTGGGACTGGTGATGGTAAAGCGGCCGCGTGTCTGTGTGTTCACACTGTGATGGACTGACGCCCTGTCCGGCAATGTTATTCCCGTTAACGAAAACGAAAATGAAATATGTGATTGATTAAAAATAATAATTTAAGCATGTTTTTTTTATATTTATTTTTAAGTTAAAAAGTGTACTAAAAAGTAAAAAAATAAGTCTCTCATACATCACTTGTAAAAAAAAAAAAAGTGTGGGCGATTTTTTGAATGTTGAATGATGAAAAGCGCTCACACTTGTATTTTGCGAGTGATGTATGAGAGACTTGTTTTTTTTTGTTACTTTTTAGTACACTTTTTAACTTAATATAAGCGTGTTTTTTTAAAAAAAAAGTATATATATATATATAATATTATTTTCAACTTTTTAGTCTTGGGTTTGTTTTAGTATAATTTTGTAATCAATATTAAGACTTCCTTTGACGTTTATAAGCACACATGTTCATACAAGATGCAGTTACTAGCGCCATCTACTGGTAAAATCTTGAACTATTCTTCATATGAAAATTGTATTTCTTAATTAACATAGATTAATTGATCAAGTAGTGAAACTGATTATTAATTCATGTATTGTCATCGGAAGTGAGCATGCAAAATTTCAAGAAAATTAAACAATGGGAAGTAGGTTAAAAATCAATTGCAAGATTTGAACCAGACAGGTGAAGTTAATATAAGCAAAAGTCGGAAATCGAGAACTAAACAAAATCAGAAAATAAATGCTAAAATTACACTCGTTTTTTGTAATTTTAATTTTTTCACCATACTGGCCTTACAGCATAGTGTACATGTGAACGAGAAGTTGGCAGTACATTTATTAAATGCCAGTAATGGCACACTGACGATAACATGCAGTTATAACACTTGACTTATAGTTTTCCTCCTCTTTCTCTGTACGTTTAGCACTCGTTTGCTCAGAGGTTGATGTGCTTGATGCTTCCTGAGCAGCTCTTATTTTCTCCACCCTAGCGGTCCGCTTCTTCTCTTCTTCCATTGGCATCTTTTCGTGTTAAAACTGATTAAGTTGGTATTTGTGTTGCAATTTCTTAATACGTTTTCCTTAATTTTTCACTTAATCTGGCACTTAAATCACTCTTGAGGCAGATTGAAGACTTAAGATATGAAGAGGTACGGAAAGTGATGGCGAAGGTGGTAGGGATGAGAACAGCGGCAGTGCGGTGCATGTCTGCTGCCTGCTGCCGAGAGTTGTTATTCTACAATAAAATAAAATAAAAATAAAAAAGAGTAATAATTCCAAAACTCTTTGCTTTTAATATAAAGTTGAAGTGCAGAGTTTCGGCGCAGTATGTGTGTACAAAATTACACGCCGCTAGGGGGGTCGCGAAGTAATAAAAAGGGGGCCACGAAGATGTGAAAAAAAGAAAACCGGATTCGAAAATATGAAATGTTATATCTAATGTTTTTTTCGAAGTTTACCCTTAACAAGTTTCCAACTGTATCCCCATGTTCTTGATGAACTCATTTTAAAATAACAGTCTCGATCCACTGGACTAATTCCCTTCATAATTTTAAATACTTCAGTGAGGTCTCCTTTAAATCTTTTTTTGTTTAAGTCAAGTCAAGTTTTGAAAGTCCCCAACGTCTTACTGTCCACCACACTACTTGGTAGCTTATTCCAAGTGTTTGTCGTTCTTTGTGTAAAGAAAAACTTCCTAATGTTTGCACGAAATTCACCCTTAACAAGTTTGCAACTGTGTCCCCGTGTTCTTGATGAACTCATTTTAATGTCACCGTCTCGATCCACTGGACTAATTTCCTTCATAATTTTAAACACTTCAGTCAGGTCTCCTCTTAATCTTCTTTTGTTTAAACTGTAAAGGCTCAGCTCTTTTAATCTTTCCTCATAACTCACCCCTTGTAGCCCTGAATCAGCCTAGTCGCTCTTCTCTGGACCTTCTCTAGTGCTGCTATGTCCTTTTTGTAGCCTGGAGGCCTAAACTGCACACAGGACTCCAGATGAGGCCTCACCAGAGTGTTATAAAGCTTGAGCAGAACCTCCTGTGACTCGTACTACACACATCAAGGCGCTATATAACCTGACATTCTGTTAGACTTCTTAATGGCTTTTGAACATTGTCAGGAAGTTGATAGCTTAGAGTCCACTATGACTCCTAAATCCTTCTCATATGGTGGACTCTCGATTTTCTGACCACCCATTGTGTATTCAGACCTAACATTTTTACCTCCTATGTGTAATTCGTTACATTTACTGACATTAAATTTCATCTACCCAAGCCTGTCTGCTGTCCAAGTCCTTCTGTGATGATTTTCATCCATCCATCCATCCATTTTCCAACCCGCTTAATCCGAACACAGGGTCACGGGGGTCTGCTGGAGCCAATCCCAGCCAACACAGGGCACAAGGCAGGAACCAATCCCAGGCAGGGTGCCAACCCACCGCAGGACACACACAAACACACCCACACACCAAGCACACACTAGGGCCAATTTAGAATCACCAATCCACCTCACCTGCATGTCTTTGGACTGTGGGAGGAAACCGGAGCGCCCGGAGGAAACCCATGCAGACACGGGGAGAACATGCAAACTCCACGCAGGGAGGACCTGGGAAGCGAACCCAGGTCCCCAGATCTCCCAACTGCAAGGCAGCAGCACTACCCACTGCGCCACCGTGCCGCCCTGTGATGATTTTACGGATTCCAAATTATCTGCTAATCCACCTATCTTGGTATCATCTACAAACTTAACCAGCTTGTTACTTATACTCCTATTTAAGTCATTTAAATTTTATTAAAAATGGCAACAGTCTCAGCACTGACCCCTGTGGAACGCTACTCTTAGTTCTGATGAGGTTCCTCACACCATCACCCTCTGCTTCCTTTGTCTGAGCCGATTTTGCACCCATTTAAAAACATCACCCTGAACTGCCACTTCTTTTAATTTGATGCCCACCTTCACATGTGGCACCTTATCAAATGCTTTCTGAAAGTCCAGATCAATAATCTCATCTGCTCCACTTTGATTGTATCCTTTTATTGCCTCCTCATAGAATTCCAGCCTGCTAGTCAAACACGTCCTCCCTCTTCTGAACCCATGCTGACTGTTCAGTAAAACTCCTGTACTTGCCATGTGCTGCTCAATCTTATTATCTGAATACTAGCTGTCCCCCGCGGCTCTGCCCACATAGTAGTGAAACGGGACAAACTTTAAAAATCAATAAACAAACTGGTATCGCTTGCTAAGCTCCAAAACACAGAGGTAGACCAGCTCCCTACTCCTGATGTCACACTTCACCCTCCCCCCGGCCCCCCCTGTCTCAGGTTAGCACGAATATATCGCTCTTGAAAGTGAACTATGATTCTTAGAGCGATGAGAGAAGTTGCAAAATCAACCAGAACATTCAAGCAAATTCTAGAAAAAAATATGCTCTAAATCGTTAAATTAGTTCTCTTGTTCGCTAGCTAAGTGGATGTAAGATATGCCCCCTGAGGCTGGCATGTGAGTAAGGAGGACCCCACCCCCTCTCCCCTCTGCCCACTGCGTCTCTCTCGGATTCATGCAAATAAATCGGTACTGCAAGTGAACTCTGATACTTAGCACGATGAAAGAAGTCACAAAATCAACCGGAATGTTCAAGGAAATTATCAAAAAAAAAACTCAATCTAAAAGCAGACAGACAGACTGTGGACTTATATATTGTGGCAGACCGCTGGGGGTGGTACCCAGCCAGGACGCCCGAGAGGACCGGAGGAGGGCTTGCGCCTCCTCCAGACCATGAGGGGCTGACTGCCCTGGTTGTGTTGGGGGCCACGGGTGCAGGGTTTGGAAGCCAAACCCTGTAGGGGTACGTGGTCACCGCTAGGGGGTGCCCCAGTGCCTAGAGAGCCCTGGACCTCAGCACTTCTGCCACACCCAGAAATGCTGGGGGGAAGAAGAAAGGGGACACCCGGAGTCCTTCCTGGTGCACAGCCGGCATTTCCACCACACAGGGGAGTGTCAGCGGACGAGTGTCGGGGAGCACCTGGAGACCATCCTGGGGTGCATAAAAGGGGCCGCCTCCCTTCAGACAGTGACTGGAGTCGGGCAAGGAGTGGACCAAGTCTTGGTGGCAATAGTGGAGGCGGCCTGAAGGAAGCAGGCACTGGAAGGAGAGGCCTGGACTTTGGGGGATTGGTGCTGGAAGCACTGGGTTTGTGCGACTGCAATAACTGTAAATAGTGTAAATAAACGTGTGTTGGGAGAACTTACGATGTCCGTCTGTCTGTGTCCGGGCTGCTTCTCACATATATATATATAATTATTAATAATAATAGAGAGAGAGAGATATGTGCAGTGATCTTACTGTTCATAAGAGGAATCTTAAAACAAAAGTGTTTTGAAATTAAATAATTATTTGCTTAAATGTTTTGTGGGTTCAAGTAGCACATGACATCACAGCAGACTTATTGTTTCATTCTTGCATTGTTGGATTATATTTAAAAGCCTTAAACTCTCCTATTATCAGGAGAAAATGAAGTTCTACATCTGATAGCAATGTTGTACAGTGCCCTCCATCATGAGTGAGACCAGAACGTTTTCCTCTTGATTTGCCCCTCTGCTCCATAAATTCCAAATCAAACAGTTCAGACATTGTGATTAAAGTACACATTGCAAATCCCCTTAAATGAAAATCTGCAGACATTTTGGGCTCACCACACTTGTTCTACACAGTCAAGGAAAAAAATGTGTCTTTGCTCCAAACAGCATGGAGAGCACAGTATGTATGAAGTTCATCCATCCATCCATCATCCAACCCGCTTTATCCTAACTACAGGGTTATGCAAACTCCACGCAGGGAGGACACGGGAAGCAAACCCAGGTCTCCTTACTGTGAGGCAGCAGCGTACTCACTGCGCCACCGTGCCGCCCGTCCTAAACAATGTTGTTTTCATAAAGTGCCTTTCTATAGTCCGTCATTTTCTAAACCATTTAATCCTGAATTGGGTCGCTGGAGTCTATCACACCACACATGGTAGGAACAAATCCTGGACAGGACAATAAACCATCACAAGGGGAACACACACATCAACACGCACTATAGGGCCAATTTAGCATTGCCAGTCCACCTAACCTGCATGTCTTTGGACTGTGGGAAGAAACTAGATAGATAGATAGATAGATAGATAGATACTTTATTAATCCCAATGGGAAATTCACATTCTCCAGCAGCAGCATACTGATACAATAAATAATATTAAATTAAAGAATGATGATAATGCAGGTGAAAAACAGACAATAACTATGTATAATGTTAAATGTTAACGTTTACCCCCCGGATGGAATTGAAGAGTCGCATAGTTTGGTGGAGGAACGATCTTCTCAGTCTATCAGTGGAGCAGGACGGTGACAGCAGTCTGTCACTGAAGCTGCTCCTCTGTCTGGAGATGATCCTGTTCAGTGGATGCAGTGGATTCTCCATGATTGACAAGAGTCTGCTGAGCGCCCTTCGCTCTGCCACAGATGTTAAACTGTCCAGCTCCATGCCAACAATAGAGCCTGCCTTCCTCACCAGTTTGTCCAGGCGTGAGGCGTCTTTCCTCTTAATGCTGCCTCCCCAGCACACCACCGCGTAGAAGAGGGCACTCGCCACAACCGTCTGATAGAACATCTGCAGCATCTTATTGCAGATGTTGAAGGACGCCAGCCTTCTAAGGAAGTATAGTCGGCTCTGCCCTTTCTTGCACAGAGCATCAGTATTGGCAGTCCAGTCTAATTTATCATCCAGCTGCACTCCTAGATATTTATAGGTCTGCAACATCTGCGCACAGTCACCTTTGATGACGGGGTCTATGAGGGGCCTGGGCCTCCTAAAATCGAAAGTCACACAGACACGGGGAGAACATACAAACTCCATGTGGGGAGGACCCAGGAAGTGAACCCAGGTCTCCTAACTGTGAGGCACAACCACTGCGCCACTTCAGGGATTTAGATCGGGCTTTTTTGTTTATAATTTGCTTGAACATTTCAGTTGATTTTGCGACTTCTCTCAATGCGCTAAGAATCACAGTTCGCTTGCAGGAGCGATAAACTCGAGCTAATCTGAGACAGAAGCTGCGGGCCGAAGGAAGGACAAGTAAAAAATGAATGACGCACTATTTGACAAAAGTAAAGAAAACTGTGTTTCTGCACTTGAGAAAACACTGACAATTTTTAATGAGTAATACTAGGGTGTTGTACCGTGTTAGCCATTATGAATGTAGAGAAAAGCCAAGCAAAATGACACCTTTTATTGGCTAACTAGAAAGATTACAATATGCAAGCTTTCGAGGCAACTCAGGCCCCTTCTTCACATCTGGCCTGAAGAAGGGGCCTGAGTTGCCTCGAAAGCTTGCATATTGTAATCTTTTTAGTTAGCCAATAATGAGTAATACAAATTTACTGAAAATGTAATAACTAAAAGTTAATTGAAGAAAAACTAAAATTAGAAAATGGCAAAATAAATAAATTCAAAAACAAAATAAAAACTTAAATTTAAAAATACTAGAAAAAAATAATGCTGTCCAGGCTGTTTTTCCTGCCTTCCTCCCAATGCTTACTGAGATGAGCTCCAGCCTCCCTATGATCCTCTTTTAGATAATTTAGGTTTAGTTGTGCTAATGCTAACTGCTAGATCTTCATTTTATCCATCCATTTTCCAACCCGCTAAATCCGAACACAGGGTCACCTGGAGCCAATCCCAGCCAACACAGGGCACAAGGCACAAACCAATCCTGGGCAGGGTGCCAACCCACTGCAGGACACACGCACATCCACACACCAAGCACACACTAGGGCCAATTTAGAATCACCAATCCACCTAACCTGCATGTCTTTGGACTGTGGGAGGAAACCCACGCAGACACGGGGAGAACATGGAAACTCCTCGCAGGGAGGACCCGGGAAGCGAACCCAGGTCTCCTTACTGCGAGGCAGCAGCGCTACCCACTGCGCCACCGTGCCGCCCGCTCTTCATTTTATGTTTCTTTTAATTAGTTCTCACCACCTTAGAAATTAGATTTCAGATTTCTAACAAATTATGTCAGACAAATGTCCCTCAAGAATTTTTTTTCTCATTCTTAGCTAACACTCATTCTGTCAAACATCTTTTCCCAATTTGAATTCACGGATGATTTTTATTTGAAATGAGTCTAAAACAAATAAAACTAGCAAAGGAAACAAAAAAGGCAATACAACTCACAGGTTGGGATTGAAGGGCGGCTTATCAGTCCAACTCCTTATGTCCTGAGGGCTCTTTATCAGTCCGATCCAAAAACTCTCAGATATTCTGATTTGACGAATCAAAAGCATCTGCAAGGACAGACCCACAGAAAAGGTAATTCTCAGGAATTCACATAAAGGTATTAAAATGATTAGTTTTGGGATCATAACAGGACATCCTGCAACATCCACCTCATGGTCACCGGCAGCCTGGGCCTGTCAGTGGCAGCACAGCAGCTTCTCCTTCATTCCTTTGTTTTGCAAGACTTCCTCACTGCCAAGTACCATCTTTTCTAATTTGCCTTGACCATAATCACTAAGATAGATAGATAGATAGATAGATAGATAGATAGATAGATAGGTAGTATATGATATAGAGGGAAGGATCAGATAGATAGTATTTGGTATAGTAGGCAGGATCAGATAGACAGAAAGAAAACACACTATATAATAGATAGATCGATATGAAAGGCACTATATAATAGATAGTGTGAAGCCCTGGGCATGTACAGCCACCCCAACCCAACACAGACAGGCAGAACAGAGGTTAAAGACACAAAACCCGGTTTATTTTCAGTTCAGCACAACATGCACAAATCACCAACACAGCATGACACAGTGCCTTCTCTGCCTCCAGTACCTCCACCTGAACTCCTCCTCAGGCTTTGTCCTCTTTCTCCTGACTCTGGCCATTGAGTGGTGGTGACTGGCTCCCTTTATGGGGCACCCAGAAGGACTCCAGGTGCCCAACGAGGTTCTTCTGGCCACATAGGGCCCTGAACACATCCATGCATCCCCTAGTGGTGGCCATGGGACCCAACAGGGTTGAGCTCCCATGCTCATGAGCTATGGCCCTGCTGGAAACCAAGGGGGCTGCCCCTTGTCGGTCCAGGGAGAAGAAACTGTCCTGGAAATACTCTCTCCACCAGTCCTTCCATGCTCAGGGCTCCAGCCGTCCGCCACAATAAATACACAATACAATCCTCACAGTTTGGAGACCTGGGTTCACTTCCCGAGTCCTTCCTTTGTGGAGTTTGCATGTTCTCCCCGTGTCTGCGTGGGTTTCCTCCCACAGTCCAAAGACATGCAGGTTAGGTGCATTGGCAATCCTAAACTGGCCTTAATGTGTGCTTGGTGTGTGTGCCCTGCAGTGGGCTGGCGCCCTGTCCGGGGTTTGTTTCCTGCCTTGCGCCCTGTGTTGGCTGGGATTGGCTCCAGGACACCCCCATGACCCTGTAGTTAGGATATAGTGTGTTGGATAATGGATGAATGGATATGAAAGGCACTATATAATAGATAGATATATATAAAAGGCACTATATATAATAGATAGATGTGCAAGGTGCTATGTAATAGATAAATATGAAAGGCACTATATAATAGTTAGATAGGACAGGCACTTTGTTTAATTTGCCTCCAAGCTGATCACTGCAGCACACCACTGCACACCAAAGTGCCAAAGGCCTCTCATAAGATGTCCTCTTCATTTCTTGTGGTAATGGCTGCCAACTTTGTTCCACAGCTTTTGAACTCATGTGAGTCTAAAGCCTCTAGAATGCTGAACTCTACCAGTGTGTGTCCAGGAAAATATTAGTCAGAGTACCAACGAAACTTGTGGACCTCCAGGTTCTTTACAAGAACTAAAACCTTTAACAGACGCTCACTGAACTTTGAGCTCACCCCTAGTGCTTGTGCTCCAGTGATGGACTCATCTTTCCAGACTTCCGTCATTCAGGATAATTCAGGCAATGCTGCTACCCAGTATCTTTAAGTCCCTAAACCTTACTGGAATGAGGAGATTTAATTCTTCTAAGCTCCACTGCCAGAATGGGGATGCCGTCCATTTCAAAAAGCCGCCGTGACGTTTGCCGTGTTGTTGTGAACTTTAAGTTCTAAAATTCTGAGACTATAAACCCATCAGAAGTCTTTAACTCTCACAGCTCCCAGCCTAGTGATGAATGATGGATCAATAGATCGATTGATCAAATCTAGAAGACTAGATGTAGAGGGCACCATCTGCATAATTTAAGTGAATAGATGAATCCAAGATGAAGCCTGAAACTTTGGTGAAAGTGGTGGTAGAACCCAAGAGGGATTTGAATAGAAAACACTAATAATTTGAAATGCAGCCAACAGTTTAACTTTTAATAGTACAAAACTGTCACATAACATAAAAGGATCAGTTGTTGTCTTTGGAATAAATTACAGTTGTGTGGCCATGTTGGAGGTTATTTACTCACTACTGAAACAAGGCAGTTTAATCTTTTACTCGATACATAGAGAATTCATTTTCTGGTGTGAAGTCATCCTTGTGTTATTTGTGCATTTCAAAAGCATTCATCCATCCATTTTCCAACCCGCTGAATCCGAACACAGGGTCACGGGGGTCTGCTGGAGCCAATCCCAGCCAACACAGGGCACAAGGCAGGGAACCAATCCAGGGCAGGGTGCCAACCCACCGCAGGACACACACAAACACACCCACACACCAAGCACACACTAGGGCCAATTTAGAATCGCCAATCCACCTAACCTGCATGTCTTTGGACTGTGGGAGGAAACCGGAGCGCCTGGAGGAAACCCACGCAGACACGGGGAGAACATGCAAACTCCACGCAGGGAGGACCCGGGAATCGAACCCAGGTCCCCAGGTGTCCCAACTGCGAGGCAGCAGCGCTACCCACTGCGCCACCGTGCCGCCCATTTCAAAAGCATTCATTCTTTAAATAGAAAACATAAGTTTCAATGGAATATAAAAATGAGTGTAACACAGAATACAGAACAGGGGCTTTGATCCACCTGTGCAGTGGCCTTTCAGACATCCTGCTTATCTTTTCTACTGAAAACTCACCAGCTCCTTGTTGTCTTCAATCACAGCAAGATGAGCCCCCATGGAGGAGCAGTTGGATTTACTTTCCTCACAGGTTGCTTTATGAGATGATAGATAATAACAGCTTGTATCCAGTCGTATCCATTCCTCAGGACAGCATTTGCTCGAGAGCACTTCTGCAAGTTAGACAGGTAAATATTTTTAGCAGCCACGATGTACGTCGTTGCCAAGTATAAAGCTGTTCTCCACCACTAGGTGGCACTGCACAACAACAGCAGTTTGCATCGTCCAAATTTGACTTCAGTGGATGCCAGAGATGCCCAAATTAGGGCCCGTGGTAATGTTTGATTTGGCCCGCCACACCATCCGAAAATAGGGGGGGTGGGGGGTGGGATGCCTTCGACACAGATCGTCATTTGTAGTTTGACATAACATTTTTGTTTGTTTTATTGTTGAACTACAAAAGAGTAAACTGATATTAAATGTTTAAATTAAATGTAAATTAAATCGATTTTTTTTTCGTGCATGCGCAATTCAAGGTGCAGCACCGCCTGCTTTGCGACACACCACGTCAATGAACGGCAACAAATTAACAACGCAATAATGGAGAAATCAAGGCGGTGGCACACAGACGAGAGACATTTTAAAAAAGTTTGGCAAGACGAGTTTTTATTCACTGAAGTCAAATCAAAGGCAGTATGTCTAGTTTGCAAACAGTCGGTTGCTGTTTTAAAAGAGTACAATATCCGTCGTCATTATGAAACAAAACATTCTGCAGCTTTCTCAAAGTACAGCGGCGAGGCGCGAAAACAGAAGGCTAACGAGCTGCTTGCTAAACTTCGATTCGAACAGAGCGCGCTGCTACGTCCTTTAACAGCACAAGAAAGCGCCACACGGGCCCGTTATCAGATTTCCGCTCTAATTGCTAAAAGTGGAAGAGCCTTCGCTACTGGAGAGTTCGTCAAGGAATGTCTTGCAGTGGCTGCAGAAGCAGTTTGTCCTTCTCAGGTGCGAATGTTCTCACAAATTATCTTGTCTTTGTCTGTAAGTCACCTACAGCCCAATCTTGAAAAAACTTCTGAAAAATAAGGACCAGTTTCATATCTGTCATTAGGTCACGGACATTGCAACCGAATGGTTTTATTATTGCTTACAGCTTGACTAGTGTGTCTGGCATTGAACTGTATTGTACATTGAACACTTGCAGATTGTTTGTTTTTATTGTAATAAGTTCATTAAAATGCAAAACTTTACAAATAAAATTGCATTAGTTAATCAGATTAAAGTTGTTTTATATTTATTTGAAATATTATGAAATAAATAAGGGGAAACCATAGCAACTTTAATGTAATGCAGTTTGATATATGATGCAAAATTTACTTTTGACCCACGGCACCTCAGTCAAGTTTGATTTTTGGCCCTTCATAGGAAAAAGTTTGGGCACCCCTGGTGGATGCAAACGAAAAGGTAAAAGCCTTAGCAGTATGGATATCGTGGAGCATCAGGGCCGTGTGGTCTGGGGAGGCAGGTGCATGAAACGTAAAAAAAAAAAACTAATAATAATAACATAAAATAAATTTGTCAGCTGATCTGTGCTATAAATTTTGTTTTCTGCATGAATCCAGTAATTTTGAACATTTGTATAGTCAAAATCTCTGAATTGGCGAATTGCCTGTTCAAATACAGGGGGGAAACGGGAGGTGCTGCAGAGACCTCCTCTCGGACTGCGCTCTCCCTCACATTCTGACGGGGTTGATGCCTGCGATTGGCGCGAGCCTGTTGCTGTCTCTCTGTACACTAAAAAAAGTATAACCTCCATTCAACTTAAAATAATTAAGGTAATGATTCACACTTAATATTTTCAATCTGAACCAATATAATTCTTTATATCTTATTGAACCCACAATTTTTAAGTTGAGGCAAATCATGACCTGTATAGCCACGTCCACGCCACTCGGGAAGTCTTCTTCTTTTTTGACAGTTGTTAAGCCAGCATGCTGAAAGTTCGACCGGAAGAATATACAAAAGGCCCCTCACACACAGCACACGAACAACATAAAATATTAGGTTAACTGAAATAGGATTTGTATGTTTATTCCCTCCACCATAACATACTTTGGTACAATTTTTTTTTTTTACTTTGATTGAGATCTGAAACCAAATATTTCAAGCTACAACACTAAATGACTAATCTTAAATTGCCTGAAAGAGAAAATTTACGTTGAATGAACAACATTAATGTTATTCGTTTTTCAGTGTATGTCGCCAATATAAGGTTTGCAGGTATCCGTCAATAAGGGCGCGCACAAAAAGGCGACCTTCAAAAGGGCGACCTCAATTGAGCGCCGAATAACTGCACGCATAAATAAAGGAGTGCTTTAAAAGGGTGACGTCAATTGGGCGCAGCGAATAAAGGCAAACGCAACAAAATTATTACAGAAAATTTATTAGATAAAGGCAATGATTGAACGTATAAAAAGGTGAAAGCAAGAATATTAAAACATCCAATTAATTAATGCATGAACTTCTAACGAACTATTTCTAAAGCTCTCTATATTTCGTTGTTTTCAAAATTACAGAAAATTAGATTAAGACATTGACTGAATGTATAAAAAGGTGAAAGCAAGTTACACTTGAAGCTGTAGATTATGTGCAATGCCACGTAGATATTCGAGATGCGGTCTATTAGCATAATCAAGGACAATTAATTTAATTCGCTCCGAAGTGTCTCTGTAGGTCTTCCTTGGCTTTGGAATAGGCTGACCTGCGCGCGCATTTATTCGGCGCTCAATTGAGGTCGCTCTTTTGAAGGTCGCCTTTATTTACGTGCGCCTTTATTCTCCGCGCCCAATTGAAGTCGCCCTTTTGAAGGTCGCCTTTTTGTGCGCGCCCTTATTGAATAGATCCGGTTTGCAGACATGTTTATTATACACGCTGACTTTCCACAGTCTGGATAATATCTTTAATGAATGTGTGTGACCAGTGGCGTAGCTTGGGGCGGGCGGAGGGGGGCGGTCCGCCCCGGACGGCACATTTTTGGGGGCGGCATTATTGGCCAAAGGCTCAGAACACTTCACATGTAAGCAGCAGGGTTCGAAAAAATATCACTCATGAATGAAAAAAGTCAAATTCTCTGATTTTCATCCACAAATGCTTCAAAAATCATTTTCAGACGGTCCTTCTGTGACGGCATCAGACACAGCAGTTGATATTTATGAGGCAATAATAAAAATAAACAGAAACATTACACCGAAAATAATTTCTAGGAAGATAAACAACTAATTCACAATATATAATTTCGTTTCGTTATCAATCCGAATGCGTTCTTGCTCATCCCCACCTATCACTTGTACACTACTGTACACCGGTTCTGGTTTTCGCAGAGTAATTATATTAAACTAATAATCCGAACACGGCTTATCAGTGCGTCTGTACTATATTCTTGTCTAGTTGATGCTTATAAATAATTATATGTGAAAAAAATATTGCTGTTTCTCTCTATATAAATACATCTATGCAAAAATGTATATTGATTTTTCTATATACATCATTTTAATTTTCTATTTAAATAGTTCAACATATTCAGATACGTTGGAGGGCGGCACATTGAAGCCCCGCCCCGAGTGCCACTAACTCGAGCTACGCCACTGTGTGTGACATATTTAGTCTTGATGATTGGACATAAAACCGCAGTGAAAAGGCAGACAGTACCGTGCCGCCCTGAAGGGGGCGCCTGTGAGCCCAACAGGTGCTCGTTGCTGTTCTTCTACGCAGAGGCGCCAATCAGTTAGCGACATCAGAAAGTCAAGTGCACTGCAGCGCTCAGTTTAGTTTTATTTTTTTGTTCGGACTGGCTGCCAAAATGGAACCTTAAGATTTTTAAAACTAAAGGAAAATAAGGAGGACTTTTACAAGAAAATGACGGAGATTTTCGTGAAGAAGGACAGACGCATGGACTTAATTTACAAATAAAGGTTTCAATTTTATATAAAAAAAAATGAAATCAGACTAAGAAAACAACAATCCAATATTTAAAAACTAAATTTAGACCTTAAAGAAAATTTTCTTTTGTTTTTCTTGTTATCCTCAACAGTCTGTATTAAAACTGATTAAAGCATCAGAATTAAAAGCTTTTAAAAACAACTAAATATTTCAGTTGAGGTCAAAACTGAAATCCGTTTTTTTTTTTTGTACACCACTCTTTACTTTCCTTTGTATTGAATGAGTGTGAATTGTGGAATTGCAACGGCAAATTTAGAACACGTGTAGGGCGAGGAATAAATGCGCTCTCTCCGCTCTCTCTCGTTGCTATAAACGTAACGGTCTTTCTTAGCCAAATATGCGCCTTACCTGTCTATGTGTGTGTAAAGAATGCTGATGAGATATGAAACGTAACCAGTAGTCAATGTGCCAATTGAATAGTGAATATGCTACTGTTTTGGTTCATATATTTGTAAATCTCACTCTGAAGAAGTCAGTGCTTCACCAGCCATGAACCTCACCTCACCTCACGTCACTGGTCTTAACAGCATTATAGGCCCTGGGGGCAAAGCAGTGCACTGGGGCCCCTATACCTACACGACCACTCACAGGAATTGAAATGTAAACGGTCAATAAAATGAAACGTATATTTATTGTATTGGTACTTCCAACAAAATCAGTGTTTAAACATGAAAAGTCATGCTGTACAGCAAAGGTTAATCAACACAAATGTTTGAACAATATAACTTCAGCTTTGAAAAATGCAAACATTTCAACATATAAATCAGTGGTTCTCAAACTGTGGGGCGGGCCCCCCCAAGGGGGGGCGTGAAGATGTGAAAAAAGGAAAACAATCAAAAATATGAAAAATCCATCTATTGAAACCAAAACAAATTAACTTAAACTACATTCTGATACTAGAAAAATAAATATAGAGTTAGATAAATGTCGATAAAAGTTAAGTAGGTATAATAAAATATGCATCTATGATATATCATTAATTAAAAAAGAACAAATTGGTACTAGTGGGCTCCTTTCAAAAAAACGTTAGGTGGGCTGTGATTAAAACTGTTATGAAAACCCAGGTCGCAAATACTTAAAAGTTGAGAAACCCTGGTATAAATGATACTCAATTGGTAAACCATACAGATGGAGATGGCACAGTATTTAATTACTATGAATTCTTTATTTTTAATCAAGTGTTCAACACAAACATTTGCGAAATTTCTTTGCAGAGAATTGAGTTAAAGTGATGTTAACATAGGCGCTTTTACGTGATGTAGTACGTGAGATCCGTACACATACAGGCACGTGAGGTTGCAGTGGTGACTGTGATACTAAATCAAAGTCAAAAGTCAAAGTCTGATTGTCATCTCAGCCATATACAAGTATACAGATAGACAAAATTGCGAAGCTCAAGGTCCACAGTGTAACAACATGACGTGCAAATAAGAAATTAAAAATAGAATTAAACACAACACAAACAAGACAAGATCTTGTGCAAAGACAAGACAAAGAAATAGCAGCAATGTTGATGTGTAAGATATATAATATAATAAATAATATAATAAAGAGTAAATAATAGATATAGATCATACAGAAATTATCAGGGTACAGTATGATAAGTTGTTTAAGACATGTGTAAACAATGACAGAGGCGAATGTTCATTTGTAACACAATAATAAATATTTATAGTTTAGTATAGTATCCATCCATCCATTTTCCAACCCGCTGAATCCAAACAGGGTCACGGGGGTCTGCTGGAGCCAATCCCAGCCAACACAGGGCACAAGGCAGGGAACCAATCCCGGGCAGGGTGCCAACCCACCGCAGAGTTTAGTATAGTATAGTTTTTATTTATTGATAGCAAATCACAACATACATAGATTAGCAATGGGCATCTGGGTCCCTGGGCAACTGCCCAGCATGCCAATGCGTTAAGACGGCCCTGTGGGGCATACCCTGCTTTTAAATAACGTTAAATTGAGTAGAACTAAGTACAACAATTACAAGAAATACATTGGCAATCCGGGTGGCGCAGTGGCAGCGCTGCTGCCTCACAGTAAACAGACCCGGGTTCGCTTCCCAGGTCCTCCCTGCATGAAGTTTGCATGTTCTCACTGTGTATGCATGGGTTTCCTCCCACAGTCCAAAGACATACAGGTTAGGTGCATTGGCGAAACTAAATTGTGCTTTGTGTGTGCGCCCTGCCTGGGGTTTGTTCCTGCCTTGTTCCCCATGCTGGCTGGGATTGGCTCCAGCAGACCCCCGTGACCCTGTGTTTTAATATTAGGAGGTTGAACACTGACTGACTGAAATTGGCAATCCCAAGTCCATCCATCCATCCATTTTCCAACCCGCTGAATCCGAACACAGGGTCACGGTGGTCTGCTGGAGCCAATCCCAGCCGACACAGGGCACAAGGCAGGAACCAATCCGGGGCAGGGTGCCAACCCACCGCAGAATCCCAAGTCTCTTGCTGTTTATTTTTATGATCTTTAAAAGTGGACAAAGGGAAGCTGATCAACTGATTAGTTCCTTATGAGAAAATAAACATAATCACTTTATACAGCAAGCATCACATCCATGGCTGATAATAACCAGTAGCATCTAAAGCCGTGACATGGGGAGTGCTGTGTATGCATTCTTTTTAAAAAGTCCTTGAATCCACTGACTACCATAACTCCAGGTATAAAACTTATTTTAAAAATAAATAATCTTCTTATATCTTAGGGGACTGCGGTGGGCTGGCACCCTGCCCAGGATTGGTTCCCTGCCTTGTGCCCTGTGTTGGCTGGGGATTGGCTCCAGCAGACCCCCGTGACCCTGTGTTCGGATTCAGCGGGTTGGATAATGGATGGGTGGATATCTTAGGGGAAGTGTGCTCAAATGAGATCATTTTTCAAAAACATATGATCTGTATAACTTACTTTGTGACAGGAAAACGATAACTGCTGTGGCTGGTAGAAGAAGGCAAATCACAAATCCCACAATGAAAATCGTTTTTGGCTTCTTCTTATCTAAATGAAGAAAAAATAAATAAAAAACAGAATAACACCTCAGATGTCTCATTTCTGTTTTTACTTTAAGTTACATATCTTCTATCCATCCATCCATCCATCCATCCATCCATTTTCCAACCCGCTATATCCTAACACAGGGTCACAGGGGTCTGCTGGAGCCAATCCCAGCCAACCCACGGCACAAAGCAGGAAACAAATCCCGGGCAGGGCGTCAGCCCACCGCAGGGCACACACAACCACACACACACACACCAAGCACACACTAGGGACCAATTTAGAATCGCCAATGCACCTAACCTGCATGTCTTTGGATTGTGGGAGGAAACCCACGCAGACACGGGAGAACATGCAAACTCCACACAGGGAGGACCCGGGAAGCGAATCTCCTTACTGCGAGGTAGCAGTGCTACCCACTGCGCCACCTTGCCGCCCACATGCCTTCTACCATTGCTATATTCAGAATTATTGCATAAAACCCTGCCATGGGCTCCGAGGTAGAACTAAACTTAAGAAGAATGCATGGAATTCTGTGTAACCTGTGACATTTGACTCGGCCCCCTGTCCTGGGGCTTCACATTCATGTTTACAATGGAGTGGATGTGGAAATACAAATGAAGGAGCTTTATTAACTGCTTTCTATTCAGATGATATTCAAGAGCTCTGTCTGCCCGTATTCACTGGTCATTACATTCACGTTCAGAGCAGTAAGCCATAGAAGGTGGATGAGTTTAAATAACTTGGGATCAACAGTACAAAGTAATGGAGATTGTGGAAGAGAAGTGAAGAAGAGTGTGCAGGCAGGGTGGAGAAGCGTGAATTGTGTAATCTGTGACAGACGGGTATCAGCAAGAGTGAAAGGGAAGGTCTACAGGACAGTAGTGAGACCAGCTATGTTATATGGGTTGGAGATGGTAGCACAGGAGACAGAGCTGGAGGTGGCAGAGTTAAAGATGCTAAGATTTGCACTGGGTGTGACGAGGATGGACAGGATTAGAAATGAGGACATTAGAGGGTCAGCTCAAGTTGGACGGTTGGGAGACAAAGTCAGAGAGGCGAGATTGTGTTGGTTTGGACATGTGTAGAGGAGAGATGCTGGTTATATTGGGAGAAGAATGCTAAGGATAGAGCTGCCAGGGAAGAGGAGAAGAGGGAGGTCTAAAAGAAGGTTTATGGATGCGGTGAGAGAGGACATGCAGGTGATGGGTGTAACAGAACAAGATGACAAGGACAGAAAGATATGGAAGAAGATGATCTGCTGTGGCAACCCCTAACGGGAGCAACTGAGAGAAGAAGAATATTGTAACATGTTATTGATTAGAGCCTGACAGGTTTTAAAAAGTTTTAAACAGATCCTCTAAGTGAGAAGTTGATTTTTTCCAATTTCAAATAGTACATAAGTCAGTTTTGTAACGGGTTCTAAGAGTGGTGGAGTGGGATTCTGCCAGTTGAGAAAGGTAATTCTACACGCTAGTAGTGAAGCAAAGGCAGTTACCGTTTGTTTGTGCTTCTCCACTTTAAGCCCGTCTGTTAGCCCACCAAACACAGCTCTTGATAGGTTTGGAGTGATTGTGACACCAAAGGCTGTCCAATAGGCATTTAAAGATTTTGGCCCAGAATGATGTTAATTTGGTGCACATCCAACCGTGGGAAGGACCAAAAGACCTACGTTAAGAGAGCAAAGAGGACGCACCAGAGTGTATGGTATAATTAGGTGGTGCAAAGCCTTCAGTGTTAAAAGAAGAACTTTAAAATCAGCTCTTGCTTGTACTGGTAAACAGTGAAGAAAAGCTAGAATGGGTGTTATGGGCTCAAAGTTTTTTGTATATATATATATATATATATATATATATATATATATATATAATATACAGTAATCCCTCACTTATCGCGGGAGAAGTAGGGACACCATATTTATTTATTTAACGTGTATTTGGACGTTTTTAAACCCTCCCTGTATTGTTTACAACCCACCCTTTACTCTATTAATAACAGGGACAACTGCTAAGCAATATGAAATCGGTAGATAAGTTTACACTTACTGTATAGCGAAGTACACGTAGCTATATATGACGTGATGATGGTGATGAATATGCTGCGCAGTAAAAATGATGACGATTGAAGGTGATAATCCCCTGAAGCAGTAGCACGTTAATGTTGAATGAGTGAGATGAGACTTCCTGGTTAATGCAGCACTCCATCGCTGAGCCAATCAGCAGCACACAGGAACTTAACTGCGTGCTCTGATTGGGTAGCTTCTCAGTCATCCGCCAATAGCATCTCTTGTATGAAATCAACTGGGGCAAACCAACTGAGGAAGCAAATACCAGGAGTAAAAAGACGCATTGTCTGCAGAAACCCGCGAAGCAGCGAAAAATCCGCGTTATATATTAGATATGCTTACATATAAAATCCGCGAAGTCGTGAACCGCGAAGTAGCGAGGGATTACTGAATATATATATATATATAGTGGCATATTGCTGGGGTTATTACCTGGCTGGGATGCCTAAAAGGACCAGAAGGTGGCAGGAATAGCTTCCGGGCCACGAGGGGGGAAACCGCCCTGGAGCAGAAGAAGACCACGGGAAAAGAACAAAGAGCTTCTGGCCTGTTGGGACCCATGGCCCACCACCAGGGGGGTGCCTCAAGCCTCGTAGGACTCGAAAATAGTTACTTCCGCCACACTCGGCAAGATGGTAGAGGAACCTGCCAGGGACGCACAAAGTGCTTCAGGGGCAAAGGGCAGCACTTCCGCCACACCAGGAAGTGCTGCCGGAAGGACGTCATTAGACACCTGGAGCACATCCGGGCGGGGATAAAAAGGGGCCGCCTTCCAACAGTCGGGGAGCCAGAGTCGGGAGTGGGAGTTGGACAAAGCTCCCAGGAGGAGATAGACGGCCAAGGACTGAGAGGAAAAGGACTTTATTGGGGTGATTATTGCTTTATTCATTGTGTGGTGTTTTGGGACTGTGTTTATTATGATTAATAAACGTGTGATTTTGATAAAGATGTGGTTTCCAACTGGTAGTGTCCAGGCAAATATCACTATATATATATATAATATATATATATATATATATTATATATATATATATATATATATAAAGTGTCACAATCAGTAATTAAACTTCACACAGATAATGTGTTGTGTCATCATCTCTACCACTGAGTCACCAAAGGCAAACTGACCAATCAGGGACCAAACACACACACACAACAGACAGTAGGGCTTTATTATCCATCCATCCTGTTTCCAACCCGCTGAATCCGAACACAGAGTCACGGGGGGTCTGCTGGAGCCGAATCCCAGCCAACACAGGGCACAAGGCAGGAACCAATCTAGGGCAGGGTGCCAACCCACCGCAGAGGGCTTTATTATATTATATTTTATTATTTACTAGCCATTCCCTGTGGCTTCGCCTGTATAGTAGTGAAACAGGACAGCAAGGACGGCCCCGCCCGGCTCCCCACTCCTGACGTCACGCTTCCTCCTCCCCTCAGCCCGCAGCTTCTGTCTCAGATTAGTGCGAGTATATCGCTCCTGCAAGCAAACTGTGATTCTTAGCATGATGAGAGAAGTCGCAAAATCAACCGGAATGTTCAAGCAAATTATAGAAAAAAGCCCAATCTAAATCCATGAAGTTGTTCTCTCGTTCATTAGCTAAGCGGATGTAAGACGGGTCCTGAGGCTGGAGCGTGAGTGAGGAAGGCCTCGGCCAGGTGCGTCTCTCTCGGATTCGCACTAATAAATCAGTACTGCAAGTGAATTATAATTCTTAGCGCAATGAGCGAAGTCACAAAATCAACCGGAATATTCAAGCAAATTATAAATAAAAAACCTCATCCATTTAGTCGTTCTCTGGTGAAAAGCAGACAGACAAACAGACAGATAGCTAACATCTCTCTGTATATAAAATTTGTCTAACATGCATAATTCTAGCCAGTAACCAAATTGATTACTTCTTTATCTCTGTTTTATTTATTTATTCATTTTTATTGTGTAACATTTAGCATGGGCGGCACGGTGACGCAGTAATTACAAGAAATACATTGGCAATCCGGGTGGAGCAGTGGTAGTGGTGCTGCCTTGCAGTGAGGAGATCTGGGTTCACTTCCCAGGTCCTCCCTGCGTGGACTTTGCATGTTCTCCCCGTGTCTGCGTTGGTTTCCTGCCAAAGTCATGCAGTTTAGGTGCATTAGCGATCCTGAATTGTCCTTGGTGTGTGTATGTGCCCTGTGGTGGGCTGGCGCCCTGCCTGGGGTTTTTCCTGCCTTGCTCCCCGTGTTAGCTGGGATTGGCTCCAGCAGACCCCCGTGACCCTATAGTTAGGATATAACAGTTTGGATAATGGATGGATGGAACATTTAGCATTTCTTGTCAGTAAACACAAATTATCCATTTTCAACCTGTTTTTGCAGTCTTCTACCTAAAATGGATGGCAATTGTAGGAAAAGTATAACAATTTATGGAAAATTCTCTTGGCATCAATCAAAATGAGTCTTTTTTTTTGTTATTTGCTTCTTATTAAATAATTGCATCAGCTTCCTCTCAGAAAAAAAAAATCTGAGCATCGCACCGGGGACAGCAGATATTCTGGTTAGTTGGTGGCTACTGATTTACTCGTTTCAACGTCACTCGTGTAAAATTAGACAATTACGACCTGAGCGCATTTAAAGAGCCTGTGCATGCATGAGGTAAAAATAAACGTGCATATGCTGAAAGGTGTGAAAGCCTTACTGTACATTAGACGCTTCCTGTATTTAATAGAAACAATCAAAGGCCATTATCAGTAACTTCTGAGATTTCCGACTGAGCTGTAAGGCAAGCATTTAAACTGCGTGAGAACTGCCGTCATCTGAAGACACAGAAGCTGCCGCCTCTTCCGTTATGTCGGGAGACTGTACAGTACAGAGGTAGACATACGAGCAGCTTGGACATCTTTTTAAACTAAGTGTGATATTGTACATACAGAGAACTTTATTTGTCCCCAGGGGAAAATTTAGCTTGTTTATAGAAGCTTTTTAAATAAACAAACACATAAATAGGCCAATAAATAAATGAATACATTTTAACTAAACTTTAAATTTTCTAAAATTCACATAAATTCACCTGAGCTTCACGTCGAGATCCCTGGTGTAAAGAGTTGCCTGGGCTTCACTTTACGGCCTTATCACTCACTTGCACTTATACAGTAGTTAATAGGAGATTTATAATTTGTGCTGTGCCATAGAGCAATTTAATTTATAGCAAAACTTAATATAAGAAACACCTATGAGATAAGCTGCATCCGATGATATTTTTAATGTCAGGGTAACAGGTTTTTTGAAATATAATGCAATTTACAAATACAAACCATGACAGGTATATTGAAATACAAACCGTAATGTATATTGTACTGGATATTTAAAATGTATTGTAATCATTTTCTAAAATGTATCTTAGCATATTATCATAGCATCAGTAACGGCAAGTGAATACACTCGACCATTCCTAGTTTTCCTCCTCTTTCTCTGTACGTTTATCATTCGTTTGCTCGGAGGTTGATGCGCTCGCTGCTTCCTGAGCAGCTCTTCTTTTCTCCACCCTAGCGGCCACTTCTTCTTTCCACGTTGTTTGTGTTGCAATTACTTAGTACGTTTTTCTTAAATTTTTAGTTAGACTGGCACCAGGGGCGGCTCTAGGCACGTGGCGGTCCTGGGCAGAGAAAGAATCGGTGGTCCCTTCTCCCACCAATGTCAATATGGTATCTTACAGTGCATCCGGAAAGTATTCACAGCGCATCACTTTTTCCACATTTTGTTATGTTACAGCCTTATTCCAAAATGGATTAAATTCATTTTTTTCCTCAGAATTCTACACACAACACCCCATAATGACAATGTGAAAAAAGTTTACTTGAGATTTTTGCAAATTTATTAAAAATAAAAAAATTGAGAAATCCATGTACATAAGTATTCACAGCCTTTGCCATGAAGCTCGACATTGAGCTCAGGTGCATCCTGTTTCTCCTGATCATCCTTGAGATGTTTCTGCAGCTTCATTGGAGTCCACCTGTGGTAAATTCAGTTGACTGGACATGATTTGGAAAGGCACACACCTGTCTATAGAAGGTCCCCACAGTTGACAGTTCATATCAGAGCACAAACCAAGCATGAAGTCAAAAGGAATTGTCTGTAGACCTCCAAGACAGGATTGTCTCGAGGCACAAATCTGGGGAAGGTTGCAGAAAAACTTCTGCTGCTTTGAAGGTCCCAATGAGCACAGTGGCCTCCATCATCGTAAGTGGAAGAAGTTCGAAACCACCAGGACTCTTCCTAGAGCTGGCTGGCCATCTAAACTGAGCGATCGGGGGAGAAGGGCCTTAGTCAGGGAGGTGACCAAGAACCTGATGGTCACTCTGTCAGAGCTCCAGAGGTCCTCTGTGGAGAGAGGAGAACCTTCCAGAAGGCCAACCATCTCTGCAGCAATCCACCAGTCAGACCTGTATGGTAGAGTGGCCAGACGGAAGCCACTCATTAGTAAAAGGCACATGGCAGCCCCACCTGGAGTTTGCCAAAAGGTACCTGAAGGACTCTCACACCATGAGAAAGAAAATTCTCTGGTCTGATGAGACAAAGATTGAACTCTTTGGTGTGAATGCCAGGTGTCACGTTTGGAGGAAACCAGGCACCGCTCATCAGCAGGCCAATACCATCCCTACAGTGAAGCATGGTGGTGGCAGCTTCATGCTGTGGGGAACTGGGAGACTAGTCAGGATAAAGGGAAAGATGACTGCAGCAATGTACAGAGACATCCTGGATGAAAACCTGCTCTAGAGCTCTCTTGACTTCAGACTGGGGCGACGGTTCATCTTTCAGCAGGACAACGACCCTAAGCACACAGCCAAGATATCAAAGGAGTGGCTTCAGGACAACTCTGTGAATGTCCTTGAGTGGCCCAGCCAGAGCCCAGACTTGAATCCGATTGAACATCTCTGGAGAGATCTTAAAATGGCTGTGCACCGACGCTTCCCATCCAACCTGATGGAGCTTGAGAGGTGCTGCAAAGAGGAATGGGCGAAACTGGCCAAGGATAGGTGTGCCAAGCTTGTGGTATCATATTCAACAAGACTTGAGGCTGGAATTGCTGCCAAAGGGGCATCGACAAAGTATTGAGCAAAGGCTGTGAATACTTATGGACATGGGATTTTCAGTTTTTTTATTTTTAATAAATTTGCAAAAACCTCAAGTAAACTTTTTTCACGTTGTCATTATGGGGTGTTGTGTGCAGAATTCTGAGGAAAAAAATGAATTTAATCCATTTTGGAATAAGGCTGTAACAGAACAAAATGTGGAAAAAGTGATGCGCTGGGAAAACTTTCCGGATGCACTGTTAGTACGGCGGATGGCCAAGTCCGTTGTGGACACTGCATAGCCGCCTCGTGCTCATGACACAAGCGTTTAACTTTTGCCGAAATGTGCCGCTGCGTTTTGCCAGCTTTCGTGTACTCGAAATCTCTTCATTTTGCTTAGAATGGGTATGCGAATGTCTTGTGTCCCCTATCCGACCAGATTTTCATTATGACTATTGCACTAACACTAATACTTTATTAAAACTAGGTGAAACATTAACTTGTAAGACGACTCGTCCACTTGCACTGCTTCGCTTCTATATTTGCGTTTCCGTAACTTGAAAACCAAGTGGCGGCCCATGATATTCTCATTATGGCAGAACGTTATAATACTACATATAGCTTACTGCTCCGACTCTAGCGACTTTAGTAAATACAGCGTACTAATTAACAAGAAACACAATGTTTTTCGGCCACATTGCCGTCAGCTGTGTCGTTATTTTCTCTTTCTGTTTTACATTCAATATATATTGGTGTGGCGGCCCTGTGCAGGTCCACAGTTTGCCCCTGCTGGCACTTAAGTCTTCAATCTGCCTCAAGAACGATTTAAGATATGAAGAGGTAGGGGATGCGATGGCGAAGGTGGGAGGGATGAAAACGGCGCTAGTGCGCATGTGCCGCCCTGCTGGCCGCTGCCGAGAGTCGATTCTTCAATAAAATAAAATAAAAATACAAAGAGGAATAACCTTGGAGGCCAATCCTCACCCCGAAAGCGGATAGTAGACATCACGGAGTATATGTGTACCAAATTTCAGGTTTGCGAGCTACAAGTGATTTGATTTCAAATCCTGGATAGACAAACGGACAGCCACAGTAGCTTATTGTATAAGAAGAAGATTTTAACATACTGTATATTAAGAAATCCACCCATCCATCCATTATCCAACCCGCTATTTCCTAACTACAAGGTCACGGGGGTCTGCTGGAGCCAAATATTAAGAAATACATTGTTGTATTTTGGAAAATATATTTAAATACACATAAATGGCAATACTTTACATATTTTACAACATAGTTAAATAGAATTCAAGGCATTGCAATATATTTATATCCTTGAAATTTTCATATCCGTTTTAAAATATACTATGCCCTCTGTAACGTTTGGGACAAAGACATGTTTTTTTCTTGATTTCCCCCTGGAATCCATAGTTTAAAACTTATAATTAAGGGGATTTGGACACATTTTGGTCACACAACCCTTTTTGTACACGGTCCCCCCATTTCAGGGTACCATAATGTTTGGGACAATTGGCGTCACAGGTGTTTGTGATTCCTCAGGTGGGTTTCATGGCTTCATAAGACACCTCAGCTCCCCTTTGAAGTCTGTGAATGCCAGCATGAGGGAAAGAGTTGTGTCAATGAAAGTCAAAGAAGCCATCATGAGGCTGAAGAACAAGAATCCAGCCGGTTTGAGATATTGGTAAAAAAATTAGGATGACTGAAATTAACTGTCTGGGTTATCATGAAGAAGAAAGAACACACTGGTGAGCTCAGAAATCACAAAGGGACTGCTAGGTCAAGGAAGATCTCCACTACTGAGGACAGAAGCATCCTCACTGTGGTCAAGACAAAGGCCCAAACGCCTGTCCAACAGACCTCAACCAGTCTTCAGGAGGCCAATGTGGACGTGTTAGAGATGACTATCAGTAGAAGACTTCACGGACAGGAACACAGATGTGAGCAACAAAAACAAGATGGCCAGATTACAGTTTGTGGAAAAGGACTTCGAAGAGCTTGCAGAATTCTGGGAAAAGGTCTTGTGGACAAACGAGACAAAGATGAACCTCATCAGAGTTATGACAAGAGCAAAGTGTGGAGATGGAAAGGAACTGCCTGAGGTCTAAAGCAGACCACCTCATCTGTTAAACATGGTACTGGGGGTGTCATGGTGTGGGCATATATGGCTGTCACAGGTCCTGGCACACTTCTCTTCATTGATGATGGGAATGCTGATGGTAAAATGAATTCTGAGGTGTGTAGAAACATCTGATCTGCTCAAGTTCCTGTAAAGGCCTCCAAATTCCTCAGACGGCCCTTCATCCTACAACAAGATAATGATCCCAAATATACTGCTAAGGAAACACAGGAGTATTTCAAACCTAAAAAATGGCCAAGCCAGTCACCCAAATTAAATGCAGCTGAGCAGGCCTTCCACATGCTGAACAGAAAACTTATGGGGACAAGCCCACCGAAACAAGCAGCAGCTGAAGATGGCTGCATTGGAGGCTTGGCAGAGCATCACCAGAGAAGATTCTCATTGCATGCAAGGGGATATGCGACAAACTCTTAAATAGGACAACGGCTTTAACAGACATCAAGGTCCTAAACATCATGGTGCCCAGAAATGGTTGGACCATCTAGAAAAAGTGTTGCCATTTCTACATGTCTGCAAATCCCCTTAAATGAAAGTCTGCAATGTGCACTTTAATCACAACGTCTGATTTATTTGATTAGTAATTTTAAATTGTAGAGCAACAATCCTACAACAAGATAAATGAGCCAAACAGACTACTGAGGCAACACAGGAGGTTGTTAAAGCTAAAAAATGGAAAATTCTTGAATTTTGAATCATCTGATATAAATCCAAATGTGCAGGCCTCCAGAACACTTAAATGGACAAGCACCCCTGAAACAAGCAGAAGCTGAAGATGGCTGCACCAGAGAAGATTCTCAGCACCTGCTGATGTCTGTGAATGACTGACTTTAAGCAGTCATTGCATGCCAGGATACGTGACCAAGTCCTCAATACCAACCACAAGCACCTGCAAAGGATAGTGAAGACAGCAGAGAACATTATTAGGGTGCCTCTCCCTTCACTACAGGACATGTTTTACAAATGCAGTGTCCGCAAGGCCTGCAGCATTGAGCAGGACCCCTTACACCCCTCACATGGACTTTTCACACTTCTTCCATCCAAGAGAAGATACTGCAGCATCAAAGCCAGATCTGTCAGGCTGCAGGAGAGTTTTTACCCCGAAGCTGTCAGACTCATTAACAGCAGGCTGCCCCCTGGGATCTCCCACACGGCCTCAACCACCTCTAAAAACCGAACTTTTATAAATGTGAGCCTCTGACCTGAAAAGACGAGTGTGCAGGTAGAGAAGAACTGAAAATCTCATACTGACCTTTAAAGATTTTACATACTGCGCTTTGACATTCTGACCTGTCATTGTTTACACGTCTTAAATAACTATTATCATCCACTGATCATTTCTGTATTATCTATATCTATTATTTATTTATTATAGTTTTTTTTTTGTATCAGTATGCTGCTGCTGAAGTATGTGACTTTCCCCTTGGGATTAATAAAGTATCTATCTATCTATCTATCTATCTATCTATCTATCTATCTATCTATCTATCTATCTATCTATATATCTTCTATCTATCTATCTATCTATCTATCACATATTTATTGACTATACTGTATTTATGTATCTAGATTGCATAATACCATACATTGCATCAATCTTGTCTTTGCACAATGTATTGTCTTGTTTGTGTTTTAATTTTAATTTTAATTCTATTTTTAATTTAATTTTATTTTTTTATTTACACTTCATTTTGTTACACTGTAGACCCTGAGCTTTACAATTGCATCTATCTGTCCTCGAGGTTGTTGGATATCATGGCCGGCCTGTACGCTGGTACTGTGAGTGCTGTGCAGAGTGGAGGCAGGACCTCTGCGTTTTTCCCAGTTGATTCTGGGGTCCATCAGTGGTGTGTTCTGCTCCTACTCTGTTCAATGCTTGTATCGACTGGGTGTTGGGCAGGCTTGTGGGGTCCAGCGGCTGTGGGGCATCTGTTGGTGAAGAAAGATTCGCGGATCTTGACTTTGCTGACAATGCTGTGATCTTCGTGGAGTCGATGGAGGCTCTGATCGGGACTCTCAAAAGACTGAGTGAGGAATCTGTGTCTGGGCTTGCGAGTGTGCTGATAAAAACCAACATCAGGCTTTTAATGACCTCTTGGGCACTGCAGCCATCAGCAGTGTGTCTGTTTCTGGAGAGAGTGTTGATCTCGTCGAGAAGTTTACATCTATGCAAAATGCGATGACCTTTTCAATACCACTTTAGTGATTTTTCCTGTTATTTAAATGAGTCATTTTTTCAAAAGTTTTTTTTTTTATCTATAAGAAAGTCAGTTTAAACAAATGGATTGTTTATTTAGTCTTTTAGTGGACCTCAGTTTAACGGGAATACTCCAATCGGTAAGAGAGATTTTATTCTCATTTCATGATTTTTACTCCGTTAAATAATATTTTTTTCTTTTACATATTTATAGAATTTCATGATTCTGACTCCAATAAAGATAAATATTACTTTTGTACATTTACAGATTTTACTAATATTCTGGCCGCAACGGGGGATTGGGCGCCGATCCATCCATTCTCCAACACGCTGAATCCGAACACAGGGTCACGGGGGTCTGCTGGAGCCAATCCCAGCCAACACAGGAAACAAACCCCGTGCACACACACGGGACAATTTAGATTCGCCAATGCACCTAACCTGCATGTTTTTGGACTGTGGAAGGAAACCCATGCAGACACGGGGAGAACATGCAAACTCCACACAGGGAGGACCCGGGAAGCGAACCCAGGTCCTCCAACTGCGAGGCAGCGGCGCTACCCACTGCGCCACCGTAACAATATGTATATTTTTTAAATGTATTTTAAACGTATTTCATTTGTGTAAGGGTATGGAGAGTCCTACATGTACGTTTTATGTAGTGATTTCAGGTTAAAGGATTATTCGGTATGAATTTCTGACACTGAACATTTGGCTTGACGACAGATTGTTTTGACTTTGTGGCTAACAAATGCGGTTCGGCTTCTTGTTGCTTCTCTTTAAATCCTAGGTACTATTTACCCAGACAGCACACACCCCGGTGTATTTTACAGGCTATGTATTTGCGTGTGAGAGCCTTTGCTGATATTATTGTCAACTGTTCTGATGAGACCTGCAAATAAGTACATTCATAGTTCTACAGAACAATAATCTTGAACTTGATTCACTCTCGAGGTTTATGTTTTCTACATTAACAAAATGTATACACTTTATTATTATGATTGCATGAATCTCATTTTGACAAAACAGCTTCTCAGTGACCCATTGTTAGTGCTGCTGCCTCGTGGATCGAGTAATTCGGATGCTTTGTCTGCGCAAGGCAACACTCCGCAGGGCTAATCTGTGATCAGCCACTAAGTCAACGTACATATCTTTAGGAATGCGAGACGAAATCTGGAATAAAACACACAGAAACGTTCAGTCTCCACGTAGAAGAGAAGAGGGTTAGGTATCCCATTTGGACATGTTTAATGTTCTTAGGAGTAATTGATATTCTTGTTCATCACATCCATAAGAATTTATCTGAAGATACTGACGGGAGACTTTACAAAATGTATGTCAGTGATTAGTGAGTGGTAAGAATGCATACTGACTGTATGTAAATTAATTTTTCTATTAATCAATTACAAATTAATGAAAACAATTGAAACCTCGTGTAACTAAAACGCAATATGTGTGTGTACTAGAAGTCTCCATTTTTTAAATGTGCTGCAGCTTTCAGAAGAGCCTATAGGTTAGAGCTGGGCCATTACGTTATAGGAATTTATGTCAAAGGGATATAATGAAAATTACATTCATATTTTTGATTCTCCTTTTGAGAACCTTTTTTCTTTAATATATTATAAAATTCTTTTCAGCAAAAAAAAAAACACACACACAAAAAAAAAGATAATTAACCTTGTCAATCTAAACATAGATTTTAAGGAGACCCAATGACATCCGTGTAAGAATTGAGATGATATTCATTAGGACTAACTTTTTCAAGAAATTATTGTCCCTATTCCTAAAAGAAAGCATATTTACCAAACAATACAATTTCTTTTTGGGTAATTAAACAGAAGCTACATATCTTAAAGGTAGATAAAATAATACTGCTTTATATTCTCCAGCCTGCCTAATTCAATTCAGGTTCCCTGGAGGCCATCTGAGCAGGTTTCGGTGCAAAGGAAGAAGCAACTCCGTAATGTCCAGTCACACACACACACACACGTGCCTAATTAAGAATTCCCAATTAATGCAACATCATGTGTTTTTTGGAAAATCTTCAAAATAAAATTAACAAATTAATTTTTAATATTATCTTTGAAGAATTAAAAAAAATAAAATGCTTTCATATGTGTAACACCAAATTAATTTAATTCTAATTATTTCATAAAAACATTATAAATGTTATATGAAAGTTCTGTGATTTGACATATAGGGTTATTGTGTCAATATTCTCATATGCACAGAGTCCAGTGAAATTGTTATTTACTTGCACTCATCAGCATGCAATGCATCATCACTCTCTGCCACCAGGATTAGTAATAAATATAAAATATGCTATATAATATATAGGTAGATGTGAAAGGCATTAAAGTATGTAATAGATTTATAGGAAAGATAGATATGAATGAAACTATATAACAGAGAGTTGTGTAAGGTGCTATATAATAGATAAATAGATATGACAGGCACTGTATATAATAGATAGATACATATGAATGGCATTATTAGATAGATAGAAATGAAAAGCACAATATGATAGACAGAAATGAATGGCACTATATGATAGATAGATAGATAGATAGATAGATTGTCTGTCTGTCTGTCTGTCTGACATAAAAGGCACTATATAATAGATAGAGAGAAATGAAAGGCAGTATATGATAGATGGATAGACTTAACCCTTTGAAGCATACGGGACAAATATGTCCCACATATTAAAATGCATGCCTGTAGTTTATTTACACACACAATGATGCAAAATGTTTTGTAATGGATCCAACAGGTGTCAGACCACTACAAAAGGTCCTTTATATTGTCCACGTGCTTCAAGCCACCATTTCATGACGAATAAACAGTGCTCGTTTTTCGGGTGTGCCGTGCTAGATATTTCAGGAGAGTTTTTTTAAAATATAAAATTTACTTCTAATCTTTTTTCAGTCAGATTTATGAATTCATTTGTGTAGATGCTAAAAATCAATGTAAAGTTGCAAAATATGTGTAAATACATATAACATTACATGTTATTCTTGAAGGGACACATTTGTCCCAATGTGCTGCATGTGTCGATTAGATATACCGGTGTGATTCACTCATTCTACTTCAGATTCCGTTATGGCACGACACTTCCACATTGATGATGACGAAATTATCCAATATTTGAATGCTGATGACAGCGGGGATGAGACTATCTTGGTACTTGATACAGAAGATCAAGAATTTTTGGAAGGTGATGCTGATGAGATTGGAACAGATGTAATTATTGAACCACCAGTGAATGACAAAAATTCGGGAAGTGACAATGCTTCCGCAGTTACTTCTCCAGAACCTGCTGTTCCTGGTCCTTCTGGTCACCGTCCAAAGCGGATGAGGTCAGCTGTTGAAACAATGCCAGACACAAATAACTCCTCTCCATCTTCTGCTATAGGTGCTGCGCCTGAAGAACGTCCACCTATAACTTTCACATGGCGCAAGTCCTATAGACCTTTTCTGTTCAGAGACGACAAGAAACCACAGGCTTATAGACAAGTTAACATGGACAAAATCTCAGATTCAGAAACTTTGGATGCAATGCCAGCACCCCTGCATATATTTCAAGAAGCTGTGCAATTTGACAAGCTTGTCGAAGAAATGCTGGTTCCAGAAAGTATCCAGTATATGCAACAGAAAGGAAACACTTTCTCCATTGAACCTGCCGAGATGAAGGCATTTATTGGTATGAATTTGGTCATGAGTTACCATGTTCTGCCATCATTACGGTCCTACTGGTCCACACAACCCGACATGGCGGTGCCATATATTGCTCAAGTTATGCCTTTGCAGCGATTCGAGGCTGTTCGAGCAGCTCTGCATTTTATTGATAACAATGGTTGGCATGATCCTGATGATCGAGCATGGAAAGTGCGCCCACTTATTGTTCATTTCAATGCAACCTTTCAGGACATACTCAGCATAAGTGAGGAACAGTCCATAGATGAACATATGATCAAATTCAAAGTCCACAATATTATGCGCCAATATGTAAAAGGCAAACCAATAAAATGGGGCTTCAAAATGTGGTGCAGATGTGATGCTCGTACTGGATATTTATATCAATTTGAACCATATCTTGGCAAGTAAGCACAGCATGTGGAACATAATTTGGGAGAGTCAGTAATCTTGCACCTTACTGAATCATTACCCAGAACAGGATGCCAAGTATTTTTTGATAATTTCTTCAACTCTCCGAATTTGCAGTACATCCTTGCAGAAAAGGACATACGAGCTTGTGGAACGGTTCATGCGAATCGGAGAAATATGCCGAACTGCCTGCCAATTGATAAAAACATGAAAAGAGGGGACATTTCTGCTGCTTCCAGTCGTGGCATTGCCTGTGTGAAATGGAAGGACAGCAGAAGTGTTGTGATGTTGAGCAACTTCATTTCGCCAATTCCTATTATCACTGTGAAGAGACGAGTAGCAGGATCAGCTAATAAAGTAGATGTCCGTTGCCCTTTGGTAATTCAGAAATATAATCAACATATGGGTGGTGTTGATCTTATGGCTCAGACAAAGGTGACATATGAAGTTGACAGGAAAGCCAGAATAAAATATTACCTTCGCATCTTCTTTGATTTGGTTGACATTTCTGTGAATGATGCATATATAATTTATCTGAAGATCAATGAAATATACCATTTCCATGACACTCCGATGAAGCGGATTGAATTTCGGGCAGCATTGGCACGTTCACTGATATCTGATTTCTCCTGCAGACAGAGAAGTATTCCGACAAATATCCAAACACAAAGGCATACATAAATGGCAACAAACCCTCGCAAGCCAGAACATGCCATGAAAAAGACAGAAAAACGCAAAAGATGTTATTACTGTGCACAAAAGAAAATTGAAAACAGAACTGACAATGTATGTATAGTGTGTGATGTTCATTTATGTTATACATCTGACAGAAACTGTTTTGTTGATTTTCATAACAAGTAATAACTGGAAGCATGACCTTGGCGCATATAGGGACAAATACGTCCCATATTTTTTTAATGATATTATGCATATGTCACTTCTAAAAATGGAATAAATGGATTCTATTAGCTTGTTTGCATATATTTTCCACAAATTAATATCACCTGATGTGTACTTCTCTT